>NC_080023.1:57761515-58061818 GCF_030020395.1 Manis pentadactyla | reverse complement strand
TTCACCTGTGGTAAATGACGGTGTGGTTCGTTTGAGAGGACTTCCCTACAGTTGCAATGAGGGGGACATCATAGATTTCTTTGCAGGTGCTTTTCAGTTACTTTCTTTTTTCCCTCCATTTTCTCCTATCTCTTAGGTGAACCTGTTTCTAGAACTGCATACAGTTATATTAGGTTCTTTAGGGGAGAACTCTTCACTCAAATTCCTAGTATTTATAGATTATGTAAATGTTTTGACCTACCTTGCTGATCTTTGGGGGATGTCAGATTTCAAATGATTTCATGTGGATTTATTTTACTGTTGAGGAAAATACCCTCTCATAAAAGTGGCCATATTAGTCTCAGACAATAATACGTTGACTTAAAAGCATTATTTAATTATTAGCTGAAAAATTTGCAGCATTAGTGGTGATGTTAGTCTAAATCTCTATTTCCCCTAGTATATAATTGGAAAAATAAATAGGTGGGCAGGGGGAGAGAATTGTGTGTTTTAGATGGACTTCTTGAACACTAAATAGCCAGGAAGTATACATGTGTTGGTGTCACTAGCTTTTGACTGCATAATTTTCTTCCCATCAGCTATGTGTCCAGCTTTGGGACTGGCGAAATAGTTCCCAGATTTTACTAACAATATAAAGCTGATATCTAAATGAATGTGTTAATCTAAGGATTTGAAGTGCTCCTGATAGCAGCACTAATTTGTAATAATTTTTTGGTGTCTAGGACTGAATATAGTAGACATTACTTTTGTCATGGACTACAGAGGGAGAAGAAAAACAGGGGAAGCCTATGTGCAGTTTGAAGAGCCAGAAATGGCCAACCAAGCCCTACTGAAGCACAGGGAGGAAATTGGTAACCGGTGAGTGATGCAGACATTAATGGTATAGAATGTCACACATTGGCTCATTTTGATGAATGTACTGTAATATGACTATGAAATTATCTAAACGCAGAGAAGTAGAGTGGTAAAACGGGCTGTCAAATGTGACGTGGTCCACACATTGCATTTGATTGTTATGTCTCCAGTTTTATTAAACTACAGCAAATCCCCCTTCCTTTTTTTCCCCTCCTTTTTTTCAAATGCTATTGATTTTTGAAGAAATTGGGTCTGTTGTCCTGTGCAGTGTCTCATGGTCTGTATTTATCTTATTGCTTCCTTTCGGTGTCATTTAACTTGTTCCTTTGTATCCTCTGTTAAAAACTAGAAGTTAGAACCTTCATTAAAAACTGGAAGTTAGCACCTCAGTTGGTTCAGGTTAACATCTTCATATGAATCCTCTGTAGGTGACATTGCATATCACATCATGTGAGGATGTACGAATGATGCATTAGAATTGGTGGGTTTATTTGTGTTTTAACTTTTAATATGGAGGACTACTCAAAACTGTCAAATTTTAAATCTCTGTTTTGGGGCCTTCTGGCCTTTTTATTTCTTTGAAGTTTACAAAACAAGCAGCAATTCCAAAGCCACTGTATTTTACAATCTACTTTAAAAATTGGTTCAAAGGTCTGTATTATATGATTTTTAAATGAAAAAAGTATATGAAAAGCATCCCCCCGTTTTTTTTCAGCACTGTTTATATTTTCATATGACGTACATTGGAACACATCAGTGTTGTTTTATGTGGGAACAAAAGACAGTATACAATTCTCTTCCATAAATTAAGGTGTGGTGCCCATCTAATCTTTGTAGTTCTGTAAATACAAATGATTTTTGCAATTAAGCTTAGTAATATAATTTGGAAAAGCAATGTTCAGTAAAAGAAAACTTACTCCAGAAGCTCGGATTTAATAGATAATCCATTGCCAAGCTGATGGCATGTCATAATTGACATTTAATTCATGAATTCTCATTAGCCTTTTAGTGAAGTTCTGGGAGAACTTAGTTCCTCCTATGCTATAACTTTTAGTACCTTATAAAGATATGATTAATTTTCACAGAATTGAAATGTCAGGCTTCAAGAGATTGTTAACCAATTGTAAAAACAAAACAAAACAAAACCCTTCTTCCCAAATTACTTCTTTTCACACACATAGTTAACCTTAGCATAGTTGTCCTCATGAAGCAAAATAGGGTAGAAGATACTGTTAAATGTATATGAAGAAAAGTGTTATCTTTGGGGAGGAAGGGATTAAATCAGTGGCCTATTTTGTTGAGAGTACTTTTACATGGGCTAGTATCTATATATCTGTTCTTACTTTTCTCCCCACCTGTTAACTTTGAATAAGCTATTGGAAATATAATATGTATATATATGTTTTATTTTAAATAAATTCAGTATAAATTTATTTTGTCATGTGCCTGTTCACTTTTTGTTTCACATAGATATATAGAGATATTTCCAAGCAGAAGGAATGAAGTTCGAACACACATTGGTTCTCATAAGGGAAAGAAAACAACATCTTCTCCTACTGCTAAGTATATAACTGAGCCAGATATGGTCTTTGAAGAACATGAAGTAAATGAGGATATTCAACCCATGACAGCTTTTGAAAGTGAGAAAGAAATAGGTAAGGGCCTGCTCTTGTTGAGACTCATTGGGTCTATCTTGCATGTTTTGATATTAAAAAACTCCTTTATGACCATGTTGTATGAAATTGTAAGGTTATAGGATAAGGGAACTAAGTTAAAAATTTGCATCTTTGACAAGTACCAAATGATTTCACCCATTTGTGGAGTATAACAATGAAACAAAACTGAAGAAACAAAACCACAGACTCTAAGAGACTAGCAGTTACCAAAGGGGAGGGGTTGGGGAGGATGGTAGGGGAGGGAGGGAGAAGGGGATTAAGGGGCATTATAATTAGCACACATAATGTAGGTGGCTCATGGGGAAGGCAGTACAGCATGGAGACAAGTAGTGACTCTATAGCATCTTACTATGCTGATGGACAGTGGCTGCAATGGTGTGTGTGTGGGGTACTTGATAATATGGGTGAATAATAACCACAGTATTGCTCATGGGAAACCTTTATAAGATGGTGTATCAATGCTACCTTAATAAAAAAAAAAAGAAAAAGTAAATACAGCCATACCTTCAGGATGGAATGTAATTACCTTATTACCTGGTAAATGCTGTCTTATTGATAGATTTTGTCAAAATTTCTAAATTCACAGAAAAACAATTCTTTGAATTCTCAGTTTTATAATTCAAAAATATTCCCCTTATAACCTTTTTTTACAGTTTGGGTTTTTAAAAAATCCATGAAAAAAAATTTAATGTCTTTGAGTACATTATGTACTTGGAATATATACAATAGGTCTTAATTATCATATGAGATTTTTAAAAATTTTATCATCTTTGTAGATTTTATGTTAAAGATGGGTGGCATAAATATAATAAAAGGAAGTAAAATGCCAGCATTTAAACCAAGGTGGGAAAAATTGGTGGGTAAAGAGCAAGAATGTTGACTGAAGTAAGGAATTTTGTTTGTCTCTGTAAATTCCTTTGATTCCTAACCCCAAAGCAACATTTGGAATATTTGATGTTTGATAACATCTTTTTTCAACTGGTGCCCTGGGATTTATCGTTACCATATTTAATCTGTTTTTTGTTTGTTTGCTTTTAGTCCCTATCACCCAGAGAGTTTCCCTTGTTTTTAATTTTTCATTCATAATCATTTTTCTTCTGTTGTTTCAGAAAGATGTGCTCTTTTGTTACCTGGTAATGGTTTGAGGCACTGAGTCCTTATGGGTGTTCAGGTGATATTTGTCAGAAATTTCAGATCAATTTGGCTTTTTAAATTAAAGCCCTTCTTCTTACTGATTCAAGAGGAATTGAGTATTTTGACATGTAAAGAGCATACCTAATTATAATCTTAAGTAACTCTTGAAGCTTTTGTTCTTGCCTGTTTTTCCCCTACTTCTCAGAATTGCCTAAGGAGATGCCAGAGAAGCCCCCAGAGGCTGTGGACTTCGGGAATGCGTCTTCACTCCATTTTGTCCACATGAGAGGATTGCCCTTCCAGGCCAACGCCCAGGACATTGTGAATGTGTGTGGCAGTAAGATACCCAGTCTCATGAGGCTTAAACAGAGGTTCTAAAGTTGAGCTTCTATTAAGTTAGGGAAGGTGGAGAAGAAAATACAGTATTTCTGGAGTATCTTTGGACAGTAAGATGGTATCTCCATTACTGTGGAGGCTTTTTTCCTTTAATTGAGAAGTGTGAGTTTTACTACATTGTAAGGTCAAATGTATTATCAGAGGATTTTATAGCTGCAAAATAATTTGTTGTAGGTTTAGCAATCAAAGTAAGAACATTGGTTTTTCTCTAAATTTGTTTTAGCTAGTCATTCAGGCAACAGTCAGAGGAAATTTGTCACACAATAGTTACACACAAGACCAGAATCCAGTACTCCCACATGCCCAGAGTTTTCCTTAGACCATGTAACCTTGCATCAGGATTCCCTATGTCTGAGAAAAGTAATTTTTTAAAAGGTATTTGTATTTTAGAGGGGAGCCAAGATGGCCACATGAGTAGGGCAGTGGGAATCTCCTCCCAAAACCATATATATTTTTGAAAATACCACAAATAAAACTATTCCTAAAAGAGAGACCAGTGGATACAGTACAACAGCCAGGCTACATCTACATCTGCGAGAACTCAGCATCACATGAAGGGGGTAAGATACAAGCCATGGACCTGTGGGACCCAAGTGTTCCCCCCACCCAGCTCCCTGGCGAAAGGAAAGGAGTTGGAGCAGGGAGGGAGTGAAAGCCCAGGACTGCTAAACAACCAGCTCTAGTAATCTGCACCAGGAGCGCAGACACATAGTGCATGGTGTGCTGGATATTGGAGAAACAGAAAAGCAAAATCTGAGCTGGTGCCCGCAACCGGCTCCTCTGGGACAAAAGAAAAGCAAGTGCTTTTTGAAAGTCTTAAAATGGACAGGGACCTCACAGCTGGATGGAATTGTCCCAGCACACTCAGCCCAGCAGCTGGGAATTCCGGGGAACTCCAGGCACCTTAACCCCCTGGGTGGCAGTGCAGTTCTGAAGCCCCTCCCGGCGATAAGCAGCCTGCCAGTTGTTCCCCCGGCCAGCGTGGCCCCTGACAGAGCGGCCCAGTAGCCTGAGAGCGGTGGCAGCAGAGCGGCCTGGGAGTGGGCGCGCAAGCCAGCAGTGGTGGTGGCCAAGTGGCCCAGGAGTGGGTCTGTGAGCTGGTGGTGACAGAGGTGAGTGGCCTGGGAGCAGCTGCACCCTCAGCAGCTGCCCAGAATCTCCCGGTGCACAGCCACCCGTGCCAGACCCAAAGGCTGCCGCCAGCATGCAGCTGCCTGGCGCAAGCAGAGAAAACCTGGGGAAGGCGTGAAGGGGTGCCGCTCTCACAGGAGAGCACACCCAGCACACCTGCCACTCCCCATAGGGCTCTGGGCTACCCTAATGGCAACCCCACCCATGGCAGCTTAGTGAATTAACCTGAAGGTTGCTCCAGGAGTGCCGGTAACCGACACAGGCAGCAGAGAAGGACAAGGCAACCAGCAAACAAGAAAGGAATTTGTTCTCCCAGCTGACACATGTGCTACCTGCCTATAGTTACCTTTATGCCATGAAAAGACAGAATAATCTGGTCCAGTCCAGAATTTACCAGACAACCCCTGAGAAAGGGCCTGGGGAGATAGATTTAACCAATCTTCCTGAAAAGGGATTAAAAATAAAGGTCATAACCATGCTGATGGATCTGCAGAGAAATATGCAAGAGCTAAAGGAGCAAGAAGGGAGGGAGAGTACAGAAATAAAACAATCTCTGAAAGGATTTAAGAGCATACTGGATGAGATGCAAGAGGCCATTAATGGAATAGAAATCAGAGAATAGGAATACAGAGAAGCTGAGGCACAGAGAGATTAAAGGATCTCCAGGAATGAAAGAATATTAAGAGAACTGTGTGATCAATCCAAACAGAACAATATTTGCATTGTAGAAGTACCAGAAGAAGAAGGAAGAGGAAAAGGGATAGAAAGTGTCTTTAAAGAAATAATTGCGGAAAACTGCCCCAAACTGGGGGAGGAAACAGTATTTCAGACCACGGAGGCCCACAGAACTCCCAACACAAGGGACCCAAGGAGGACAATACGAAGACATACAATGATTAAAATGGCAAAGATCAAAGAAAAAGACAGAGTATTAAAGGCAGCCAGAGAGAGAAAAAAGGTCAGGTCACCTACAAAAGAAAACCCATCAGGCTATCATCAGACATCTCAATAGAAATGTTACAGCCAAAGAGAATGGCATTATATATTTAATGCAATGAAACAGAAGGGCCTTGAACCAAAAATACTGTATCTAGCACGACTATCATTTACATATGAAGGAGGGATAAAACAATTCCCAGACAAACAAAAGTTGAGGGAATTTGCCTCCCACAAAACACCTCTACAGGGTATTTTAAAGGGACTGCTCTAGATGGAAGCACTCCTAAGGCTAAATAGATGTCACCAGAGAAAATAAAATCACAGCAAAGAATGCAGACCAACCAAATACTAACTAAAAGCAAAAACTAAAATCAATTACTCACAAAAGCAGTCAAAGGAAACACAAAAGAGTATAGAATAAAACACCTAAAATATAAAGAATGGAGGAGGAGGAATAAGAAGGGAGAGAAATAATCATCAGACTGTGTTTATAATAGCTTAATAAGAGAGTTAAGTTAGACGGCTAGATAGTAAAGAAGCTACCCTTGAACCTTTGGTAACCACGAATCTAAAGCCTGCAATGGCAATAAGTACATATCTTTCAATAATACCCTAAATGTAAATGGACTGAATGGACCAATCAAAAGACACAGAGTAACATAATGGATAAAAAAGCAAGACCCATCTATATGTGGCTTACAATAGACTCACCTCAAACCCAAAGACACACACAGACTAAAAGTCAAGGGATGGAAAAAGATATTTCATGCAAACAATAGGGAGAAAAAAGCAGGTGTTGCAGTACTAGTATCAGACAAAAAGACTTCAAAACAAAGTAACAAGAGAGAGAGAAGGACATTACATAATGATAAAGGGGTCAGTCCAACAAGAGGATATAACCATTATAAATATATATGCACCCAATACAGGAGCACCAACATATGTGAAACAAATACTAACAGAATTAAAGGAGTACATAGAATGCAATGCATTGGTTCTAGGAGACTTCAACACACCACTCATTCCAAAGGACAGATCAACAAGACAGAAAATAAGGACACAGTGGCACTGAACAACATACTAGAACAGATGGTCTTAACAGACATCAATAAAACTCTACACACAAAAACAGCAGGATACACATCCTTCTCAAGTGCACATGGAACATTTTCCAGAATAGACCACATAGTAGGCCACAAAAAGAGCCTCAGTAAATTAAAAAAGATTGAAATTCTACTAACCAACTTCTCAGAACACAAAGGAATAAAACTAGCAATAAATTGTACAAAGAAAACAAAAAGGCTCACAAACAACATGGAGGCTTAATAGCATGCTTCTAAATAATCAATGGATGAATGACCAAATTAAAACAGATCAAGCAATATATGGAGACAAATGATAGCAGCACAAAGCCGCAACTTTTGTGGGATGCAGCGAAGGCAGTTCTAAGAGGAAAGTATATAGCAATCCAGGCCTACTTAAAGAAGGAAGAACAATCCCAAATGAATAGTGTAAAGTCACAATTACTGAAACTGGAAAAAGAAGAACAAATGAGGCCTAAGATCAGCAGAAGGAGGGACATAAGAAAGATCAGAAAAGAAATAAAATTGAGAAGAATAAAACAATAGAAAAAATCGAAGAAACCAAGAGCTTGTTCTCTGAGAAAATAAACAAAATAGGTAAGCCCCTAGCCAGACTTATTAAGAGAAAATGAGAATCTACACACATGAACAGAATCAGAAATGAGAAAGGAAAAATTATGATGGGCCCCACAGAAATACAAAACATTATTAGAGATATTATGAAAATCTATATGTTAACAAGCTGGAAAACCTAGAAGAAATGGACAACTTCCTAGAAAAATTCAACCTTCCAAGACTGACCAAGGGAGAAACAGAAAATCTAAACAGACTGATTACCAGCAAAGAAATTGAATCTGTAATCAAAAAACTACCCAAGAACATAACCATTGGACCTGATGTATTCACCACTGAATTTTATCAGACATATAGAGAGGACATAATACCCGTTCTCCTTAAAAGTTTTCCAAAAAATAGAAGAGGAGAGAATACTTCCAAACTCATCTATGAAGCCAGCGTCATTCTAATACCAAAACCAGGCAACGACCCCACCAAAAAAGAAAATTACAGACCAATATCCCTGATGAACATAGATGCAAAAACACTCAACAAAATATTAGTAAACCGAATTCAAAAATACATCAAGAGGATCATACACCATGATCAAGTGGGATTCATCTCAGGGATGCAAGGATGGTACAACATTCGAAAATGCATCAACATCATCCACCACATCAACAAAAAGAAGGACAAAAACCATATGATCATTTCCATAGATGCTGAAAAAGCATTCAACAAAATTCAACATCCATTCATGATAAAAACTCTCAACAAAATGGGTATAGAGGGCAAGTACCTCAACATAATAAAGGCCATATATGACAAACCCACAGCCAACATCATACTTAACAGCGAGAAGCTGAAAGCTTTTCCTCTAAGATGGGAAACAAGACGGATGCCCACTCTCCCCACTGTTATTCAACATAGTACTAGAGGTCCTAGCCACAGCAATCAGGCAAAACAAATAAATACGAGGCATACAGATTGGTTAGGAAGAAGTCAAACTGTCACTGTTTGCAGATGACATGATATTGTACATAAAAAACCCTAAAGACTCCATTCCAAACTACTTGAACTAATACCTGAATTCAGCAAAGTTGCAGGATACAAAGTTAATACACAGTAATCTGTTGCTTTGCTATGCACTAATGATGAACTAACAGAAAGAGAAATCAGGAAAACAATTCCATTCACAATTGCATCAAAAAGTATAAAATACCTAGGAACAAACCTAACCAAGGAAGTGAAAAACCTATACCCTGAAAACTATAAGACACTCTTAAGAGAAATTAAAGAGGACACTAACAAATGGAAACTCATTCCATGCCCTTGGCTAGGAAGAATTAATATTGTCAAAATGGCCATCCTGCCTAAAGCAATCTACAGATTCAATGCAATGCCTATGAGAATACCAACAACATTCTTCAATGAACTGGACCAAATAATTTTACAATTCATATGGAACCACAAAAGAACCCGAATAGCCAAAGCAATCCTGAGAAGGAAGAATAAAGCAGGGGGCATCTCACTTCCCATCTTCAAACTCTACTGCAAAGCCACAGAAATCAAGACACTTTGGTACTGGCACAAGAACAGAGCCACACACCAGTGGAACAGAATAGAGAGTCCAGATATTAACCCAAACATGTGGTCAATTAATATATGATAAAGCAGCCATGGACATACAATGGGGAAATGACAGCCTCTTCAACAGCTGGTGTTGGCAAAACTGGACAGCTATGTGTAAGTGAATGAAACTGGATCACTGTCTAAGCACATACACAAAAGTAAATTAGAAATGGATCAAAGACCTGAATGTAAGTCATGAAACCATAAAACTCTTAGAAAAAAACATAGGCAAACGTCTCTTGGACATAAACATGAATGACTTCTTCATGAACGTATCTCCCTGGGCAAGGGAAACAAAGGCAAAAATGAACAAGTAGGACTATATCAAGCTGACTAGCTTCTGTACAGCAAACGACGCCACTAATAGATCAAAAAGGTATCCTACAGTATGGGAGAATATATTCATAAATGACAGATCCAATAAAGGGTTGACATCCAAAATATATAAAGAGCTCACACACACCTCAACAAACAAAAAGCAAATAATCCAATTAGAAAATGGGCAGAGGAGCTGAACAGACACTTCTCCAAAGAAGAAATTCAGATGGCCAACAGACACATGAAAAGATGCTCCACATTGCTACTCATCAGAGAAATGCAAATTAAAACCACAGTGAGATCTCACCTCACACCAGTAAGGATCGCCACCACCCAAAAGACAACAACAAATGTTGGCGAGGTTGTGGAGAAAGGGGAACCCTCCTACACTGCTGGTGAGAATGTAAACTAGTTCAACCATTGTGGAAAGCTGTATCGAGGTCCCTCAAAAAGCTCAAAATAGAAATACCATTTGACCCAGGAATCCTGCTTCTAGGAATTTACCCTAAGAATGCAGCAGCCCAGTATGAAAAAGACATACGCACCCCTATGTTTATCGCAGCACTATTTACAATAGCCAAGAAATGGAAGCAACCTAAGTGTCCATCAGTAGTTGAATGGATAAAGAGGTGGTACATATACACAATGGAATCTTATTCAGCCATAAGAAGAAAACAGATCCTACCATTTGCAACAACATGGATGGAGCTAGAGGGTATTATGCTCAGTGAAATAAGCTAGGGGGAGAAAGACAAGTCCCGAATGATTTCAGTCATCTGTGAAGTATAAGAACAAAGAAAAAAACTGAAGGAACAAAACAGCAGAATCACAGAACCCAACAGTGGACTAACAGTTACCGAAGGGAAAGGGACTGGGGAGGATGGGTGGTAAGGAAGGGATAAGGGGGTGCGAAAAAGAAAGGTGGCCTTATGATTAGCTTGTATAATGTGAGGTGGGTGCACGGGGAGGGCTGTGCAACACAGAGAATACAACTGGTGATTCTACAGCATCTTGCTACGCTGATGAACAGTGACTGTAATGGGGTTTGTGGGGATGACTTGGTGATGGGGGGAGTCTAGTAAACATAATGTTCCTTATGTAATTGTAGGTTAGTGATACCAAAAAAGAAAGACAAAAACAAACAAAAAAATGTATTTGTATGTTATGATAAACAGTATGAAAAGATAAAACAACAAAGCCCTTACTGACTTCATGAAGTTGAGGACATACATTTAAAGTAGATCTAAACCTAGAGTGTTTGGTTAGTAGTGGGGCCTCAAGTCATCTTCATTATTTCATAGGAATCCTTTCTTTAGCCAAATGAAGCTTGCCCCAGACTCATTAATGTATTATTTTCTGTTGATCTGGTTGGGAATGATAACCATTAAATGTGGTAACTCTGCTTTTGTAGTGCTGATAAGAAACTTGATTATCAGGTACATGTCTGATAAAAAATTAATGAAGAAATGAAATGTATTTGTTGGAGAGTCTTTAGAAACGGAAGTTAGTGTGTGGGAGGAATAATAAAAGTGGCTTTTGTTGGTAAAAAAAGTTTGAAAACGTTTTGTAAAATATTCTATTTATAGTTTGTTATTTATTAACAGATACTTGAAATGTAACCTTGAGTACAAAGGTCAGAAGAGATGGTAGATGTGTAACCACTGTGGTGCTTAAAGAAATGTCCTAAAAACAGATGTATCAGATGTATTAATCAAAGTCTAAAAAAAATAATGCAAAGCCGTAAGACTTAAGAGAAATTGGCCTAGTACCATTATGTTCCCTTGGCTTCCTTTTTCGTTTAGTTTTTTGCTCCACTGAAGCCTGTTAGAATCACCATGGAATATAGTTCCAGTGGGAAGGCCACTGGAGAAGCTGATGTGCACTTCAATTCCCACGAGGATGCTGTTGCAGCTATGCTCAAGGATCGGTCCCATGTTCGTAAGTGCTGCCTGTGGTTTTCTTTGTCATTTTTTATATCAGCCTTTGCTTCCAAAAGCCTTTCTCTGTTTTGAATTTTGCCTAGAATTTATCCTTGGGAAAATTGTACTCTGTTAATATTACTAAATTAAGTGTAAAACAGACAAAACACTATTATAATGGAAAACATTTATCGTCTGCTAAATAGCCTGCATAAATAGCCTGCATATTTCTATCCACAATTAGGTAAAGATTTTTTTTTTTTTTTCATTTTTAGTTAGGGAGGGAAATAGGCGTGGGATTTGAGTTGCTGTCTGAAATACAAGGAACATGGTTATAGTATTATTTTTGCCTTTTCAGCTTTTTAAAGTGAATCTTTTTTTGTTACTCTCAGACCATAGGTATATTGAATTGTTCCTGAATTCATGTCCAAAAGGAAAATAAAATTTCCAGGGACTCCAGATAATAAGGTAAATTTAAGAAAGGCAACTGTGGGAGTTACTTTCAATTTGTAAATTAATCGTTAACTCAGTAATTTGCAATATTGTGAAAACAATCCTCTTTTTAATGAATCATGGTACTGAAGCATCAATATAAGGAATGAGCTTCTTGGTAGAGAATTCACTGATTGTATAATGACTGAGTATTTTCCCTATATAGAATCTTTTTGCATCATTTGCAACATTCATCAAGCTTTTTGCCTAAAAATAATTTTTCTCCTTTTGTAGCCATAAATCATAATATACTGAAAATGTGCCTTGCATTAGCTTTATTTCTATAAAATTTCAACACATTTTTCTCAATTCTAAGATATTTTCAAGATCTTTAAAGAGATTCATTTAAAACCAGGGTATATCACTGATACATACACTTAATGTACTACTGTATTTTTTCCTAAAATAGTGTTAGGAAAATCGTTGTACTAGGAAGTACACAATTTCAGAGTTAACCTGTGATAAGTCTATTAAGTATGTCCTGATGTTCCTTTCCTTGACTGTTATGGGGTGTCTTTTCTCCCCCTAAAATCTTTTAATGTATTGTAGTCATTTTTCTACATGTAGTTGTATATTTCTTTAAGACACTTAACTGTAATGATTTCTTGAAGGGGCATTTCTTTATTGTACTTTCCATGAGCTATTTTTGGTTATAAAGCTCTACAATTTCATGATATAAATAAATATATTAGCTAAAAAACACTTCCTGTGCTCAACTCTGAAAATCTGCTGTCTTCATACTAGACTACAAACACTAATGCCTAACTCATTTTCTTCACCTTAGCTTTATTGAATTGTCAGATAACTTGCACTAAATCAGAAAGTAAACAAGGTATTGAATTTGTAATTTTAAACAGTATGTAAACATGTACAACATATTTAGTAAATGTGCAACATTTTTTGTTTTATTTCAGGATGAAACAAGAGGCATTTCATTTGCACATCTTTCTTGGACATGAGATATAAAGTTCCAGTTTCTTAGCAGCAACTGCTAGAGAAAGGATTCGAGGGTTCGGTTTATTACTTATAAGAAAAATTTTGTAGTGGACTGTTTGTTTAGAAAGAAAAAGGAAAGATTCAGTTTGGATTTAAGAAATAAACCACAAATTTAAATTTTGTTTAAACTGTCCAGGATCTGATTTAAAAATCCGGTCTTTGTTTTATATGATTAAAGAGTTTGTTTTCATGGAGGATATGTACCCAGGGTAAAGACTGCATATTTTTATTCAGCACTGTCCTTTAAAATCTTTTTCTTATTTTAAAAAATGATCTGTTTGAAATTTTGTTTTTTGCCTATGAATTGAGAGCTCTGATTTAAAACTTCTCTTAGAATAAAATACTGATTTATTAACCAAATAGTCACCAAAGCAAGGAAAGTATCTTTGAATCATTATGGTTGGGCAGAGTAGTTTTAATTCTGGGTAGATTTGATTACTTAGATAGGGGTAGGAATTAAAAAAAAAAATGCTACAGGCTAGTGAGTGTACATGGCAACCATTTGACAGTTTTATGTCTTTAGAAGTGTTTTGCCTTTCTAAGCCTTGTGCTAAAGGCAATTAACATTCGTGCCTGTATACTTAAGGAGAGAATTCTAGTCTTAACTTAAAAGTTGTTTGAACTCCCCCACAACCCTTTTTTTTTTGGATTTGCATAAACCTTAAAGGGTGTTTGTTAGTCTCAAACTGTGAAGTGACATGTCAAAACAGTCCCTACTGCTAAGGACATTAATGGCTTCACTTGAATTTTAACCAGCTCTAGAAAGGAAGACTGTCTCATTTGCTTTTTCAGTGGGGTAGCACATCCCGTATTTTAGAATAAGTAGGGGTGCTTTGCTTAAATAAAAATAGCATTTAATGTATAATTGTGTGAAGGGTTTATGGAAAAAGCTGTACTTCTGTCACATTGTGGCAGTAACTTCTGCTTTAATATGAAACAGCTTGTTATTTAAATATTGGATCAAAATGACTGGCTTTAAAATGTAGTCATTAATAAACTAACTTTATGTGCACTTGTGTAGGAGAATCAAAGTCCTGTATATGTTCTTTGCCTTGTTCCTGTTCTTAGGGTGGCAACTGCCACATAGTTACCAGGAGATGAAATTCTAGTTCTTAAAATTGATTTAGTCCAGATTTCTGAGAGGTGATATCTGGAAGAGAAATTATGCCTTCTCCCCCTCAATACATATCCATCCTTGATTACCAGCTAAGATACGAAGTCACTGTCTGTAAGTAGTCAATAAATGAAGGCTTGTTTCAGGCTGAAGATTACTTAAGAGTATTTATTTTGGAGTGTGTGAATCAACAATATATTTTTAGTATATCAAATTTTGGTATAAGAAGAAGTGGCTAACTTCAGTTGTGTAAGAATAACATGACAATCAACCATCTTAACACTTTCAGTATTAGATTGAAATGTGTTTTCATATATGTTTGAATGTATGTAACTATGAGAATGGGTGTCTGTAGCTGTATGACTTATTAGAATGTGGTCTTTCATCCTTTAGCAGTAGGTTTCTAATGTGCTGTGGGAAAAAGTCTGTAAGGTCTATTGGGATTGGGATTTATGAGGAATTAATTCATTTACAAATAGTTTATTTTAAAGCTAATGCATTTCACTTGTACATCTCTGGGAAAAGAATGAGAGCAAAAGCACTAAAATATTTTGTGGTTGGGTAAGCATGAAGCCTTGTATCTTCTTGCCACACTAGCAGCTGAGTTCTCAGTACAAAAGGTGGGCCATTCTTGGGAAATCATCTTACATGAAGGCATATACTTCCTATACTCCTTTTAGTAGGTTATTGCTCATAATTTAGGCTAGTATAACGATCACTGACAAGATGTAGTAACAAATGTAGTTACTGGAAGAATAAAAACACCCAGTAGAGAATAAAAGTAAATAATTTATTTCTATCCAATCAAAACATGTATTTTTGTCTCCCCAAATCTGATGAAACTGGGCTGTTTATCCTTGTTTGCTATGGAAGAAGTAATGACAGTTAATTTTGCTCTTCTGTATGGGTCTTTTGTGTCTTTATAATTGCCTTTGTGGTAAAGCTATCAAAAATAGCAGGGGATATGGCCAGGTTACGCATATCCTGCTTTGGCTAGCTACTTCTCAAGGAATTGGAGAGACAACTCAACATAAGTAGCATGTACAGACCAAGGAGGGAATTGCTTAAAGATTGTGACTGGAATTGATATACTCACTGATAACAGAGTGAAGTCAAAGCAGAGTGTCTGTATGCCTGGGTAAAAGGCTTCTGCCAGTTGGGAAAGAAGCCTGAGTCCACTCAGCTACCTGCCTCCTCACTACCTGTGAAGTGTGGGGAGGAAGAAGCAGGAGAAAGCCACTTCCATCTATGTGTCATTCTGAGGCAGTGGCTCCACTTGGTATTAGTCAACATGCCCTGTTGGCATTCTGTGCCCTAATCAGTTTCTTAGCAGATTCTCCTTTGGAGATTTTTCTTTGGGTTACATCCTATTCATTTTTTACCTTAAAATATTCCATTGTTTGAGTTTTCCCTAAATTATGTGAAAGGATCACAGTCAACCTGTGGGACCTGTATGACAGAGTAGAATGGTATGTCTGAGCAGTAAAGTAGAGGCAGGCCTAAATTCCAGGGGATTTGAAAAAAAAACTGCTCTAATGTAGTAGGAATACATTCCCCACTACCAAACTCAGTAGATTAGAAAATCATCTCTGAAGTTTGTAGGAAGGGAATAAAAGCTGCTATAAACATTCGTGTGTAGGTTTTTGTGTGTGCATAACATTTCAAATCATTTGGGTAAATACCAAAAAGCACGATGCTGAATCATATGGTAAGGCTATGTTTAGTTTTGGAAGAAACTGCCAAACTCTTAGAAGGTAGCTTTACTATTTTGCATTCCCACCAGCAATGAATGAGAGTTCCTCGAGCAACTCTTGCTAGCATATGATGTGATTTTGAATTTTAGCTACTCTGATAGGAATGTAGTGGTATCTCGTTTTCACTTGCAATTCCATAATGACATAGACGTTGAGCATCATTTTATATATTTATTTGCATCTGCATATTGTCTTTGGTGAGGTTTTGTTCAGATCTTTTGCCCACTTCTTAATGGGTGGTTTTCTCTTGAATTTTAGGAAGGGGATAAAGGAAGGGTTAGTTTGGTTCTTAAATCTTGATAGTATAAAAATAAATAGTTGGGTAACTTAAAAATTATATTTTATCTTTTGAAGGAAATAAAATTCAAAGAGATATGAAGGCGTTTACAGTGAACAGTCCCTCCCTTCCTATGCTTCAACCACGTAGTTTACCTTCTCAGGCAGCCCTGTCTTCAGTTTCTAGTGTAAGCTCCCAGTGACATTTATCATGTAGGTAGGCAAATACTAATTGATATTTTCATTTCTTTTTAAAATACAAATTTCAGCAGATGATACATATTATTCTGTACCTTTTTCCCATTTACTAAATCCTAAAGATCACTTTATATCAGTATATAAAATCCTTTAAGAAAAATGATTGTATGATATGGATGTTTGTAATCTAACCTGTCCCTTACTGGTGAACATGTAAATTGTTACCGATTTTTTTGCTCTTGTAATACTGAAATGAGTTATCCTATATAAATTTACATCATTTTGTACATAAGTAAATTTCTCTGTAGGATAAATGGTCAGAGTATGTGCACTTGCAGTTTACATCTAAAATTAAATTTATATCTGTAATTTTTTCCTTGTTTGCTCTTAGCAATGCAAGTGCCCATTTCCCCATGGCCTCCCTAACATAAGCGTTAGCAATTTATTCTTTGCCAATCTGACAGGTCAAAACAAACCCACAATGGTTTTCTTTAATAGGGAAGCATTTCTTCATGCTTAAGAGCTTTTGGATTTCCTTTTTTTGTGAATTGTCTTCATGTCCTCTCCCTGTTTTCCTTTTATAATCACCATCTACTTATCCTCATACTGATTTTAAGGCAGATCCAAGACAGCATTGTTTTATTTGTATACATTTCAATATACATAAATCTCCTTTTTAAAAGGACTTTAGAAAAATAGCATCTTTCCTAAAAATACTAATTTCTTAACACTAAATTATCTTCAGTGTCATTAAAAAAAACTTCATTTGAATCAGGATCTTAACAATGGTCCACATGTTGCAATTGGTTATTATGCTTTTACCCCTGCAACATTTTTTAATAAAAAATTTCAAGCATACAGAAAAGTTGAATTATAAATGTGCCTATACCTACCACCTAGATTCTGCAAGTATCATTTTGCCATGTTTTATCTTCCATCAATTTCTTTTTCCTTGTGTGTCAAAGTTGATTTTTAAGCTTTTTGGAGTACATATTGTTAACTAGAGTTTTTTCCTTGAGGTAAAATTTACAATGAGGTGAACAAGTGTTAAGTGTAGTTTTGGCTTTTGATGTACAGAATAATATGTATCATCTGCTGTAATTTATATTTTTAAAAGAAATGAAAATGTCAGTTAATACTTGCCTACCTACATAACTGTAACCCAAACCCCTAGCAAGCTGTGGAACATTTCCATCACATCCTAAAATTTTTTTACCCAGTTGGCTCACGTACCACTCCTATCCCTTGTTAGGATTTTGTTTTCACCATAGATTAGTTTGGCCTGTTCTAGAATGGCACATAAATGGCATCATACAGTATGCATTCTTGTGTAAATTTGACTCAGCATGTTTTGAGATTCAAATGTGTTTTTGCTCTGTTCCTTCTCATTGCTGAGTAATAATATATTGTATGAATATGCCACATTTAACCTTTTACTGTAAGTGAACAACTGTTGGACAATGGGGCTGTTTCCAGTTTTTGGCTTTTATGAATAAAGTTGCTGTGAACATCCTGTGCAAGTCTTTTTGTGGACCTAAGATTCTTCTGTGTAGGTACCTAGAAGAATGTCCTGAGTTGTAAGCTTGATACTTTTTAATTTTACCAGAAATTTGACAAACCTTTTTCCAACGTGGTCATCCTATTTTACATGCCTACAAACGTGAGGGTTCTGGTAGGTCTACTTCCTTCATTTGGTGGTGTCGGCCTGTGGTTTCAGCCATTCTGTGTGCGGTGGCACTGTCGTTTAATTTGCTTTCCCTGACAGTCGATGTTGAACATTATTCATAAGCTTATTTGCGATTCAAATCTCTTTAGTGATGTTGAAGTTCCTGTTTCTTGTTTCTTTTTAGTGTATATGTTTCTCCTTCCATTTCTTTTTCCCTATTGAAGAAAATATTAATTTGTAAAAGTTTCCACAGTCTGAATTTTGCTGATTCCTTTCTGTGCTGTTTATTGATTGGTCTTAACTGTTTAGCAGGAGCCCTTCATCCTAGCAATGAGCTAGCTTTAAATACCTCCCCCACTCCCCAGTTTGCCAGTTTGTTTGCTTATAATGGCAGAAGTTATTTTTATGTGGTGGAATTCTTAAATTTTGCTTTTATAGCTTCTAGGTTTTGTGTCAGAATTAGGACACCCCAGTGAAATGACTTAGAAACCACCTAATAATAAGGCATGAAGGTGTGTAGGTAAGGCAGATTCTAGAGTGTGGATGGACTCGGGGAAACTAAAGGATCACCAAGATGCATTTACGAATAAGGTTTTCAAGTGACCCAGGCTAAATTTTGGTGCCCACAGGTAGAAGTTCACAAATATATCCAGACTTGTGATCCCCAAATATGCCTGGTTCTCACTGAGGTCAAGAAGTTCTCAATCTTTCTGACCCTTGACAATGACATTTGGGAATAAACACCAATAACTAAAGAGAAACAGTTATAATTGCTGATTGCTGATAGTCTGGCTGTAGTTCCGCCCATTTCTTGCTCCCCTGAAGAAAGCAAACGGAATACAAGTGATAATATTCAGCTACATAACCTCTAATTTATAAGAATTGTTTGTGATATATCTTATAACTGAATATGAATGATACTGTTGTGCCAAAAGGTAGCATCCCAGAATGGTAAGGCAGTACAGTGGCCTGGAGAATTGTTCAGCTTTTCCACCCTACCTGTCCGTTGGAGGCCTGACTTACTGCTCTTTAACAAGCTTAGTTATTAAGTCAGGAATCTGACATCCTCAGCAACACAATGTCACTGGTTCTATTTTTAACTGATTTTACATTTCAAGATAATACACTGTCTTTGAATAAAGTTTGTTATTCCAGGTGCAGAAACTGCTTGTCAGGTCATTGATTTCTGATTTTGTTGTATACTTGATGTAGTTTGACATGCTGACAAAAACCTCTTAACATAAAAGTCATGTGTTATCAAAGTCAACTCTCCTCAGGAATGTTGAGAATGAAAAAGACCTCAGTAACTGACAATCTTCAAGCCAATAGATGTCTAAGAATCATTAAGATTTGACCTGGGAGAACATTTGGGGGCATATGTTAGGCTGTTATTTGAAAGACATTTTACTATAAATCAAAATATAGCCTCCTACTTCTGAAATGTAATTTTTAAAAAGCCTGTGTTTTCTGCTGAGCAAAGCTAAAATGAGGCTCTGCTAGACAGGGGCCCTGAGAGCTGTTTCAAAATTCTAGTACATACCTAGACTGCTTTCACAGAATGTTTAAATTATCTTTAAGAGTATCATCATACATTTTTGTTAATGACCATAAACGATGAATGAACCAAGGCCTTTATGTTGAACTACAACTCTGATCTAAGATCGTCATGCTGAGGAAAATCCTCAGATCCTATTTGGAAATAACTCCAACTGCACTTAGGGAGTTGAGTCAAGTTCTGTTAGGTTAAACCTAACACTTTTGAGGATGGAAGCACAAAATTTTTCATTGAAGTACCTTTTATTTCATAATACTTTTGGTATTAAAAAATTTGCAAAAGTAGAATTCCTCTATGTGCTTTACCCAGTTTCACTGTTTACATATTGCTACAGTTTGTCATAACTACTGTCAATAAATTCCACCTCTGGTTCAGATTTTATTGATATTTCCCCCTAATATCTTGTAAGAAATACAGTAACACTTGTTAGCTCTATACATTTCAGTACATAGATGGATTCATGTAACCACTGAGTGCACTTTGAATTCATATAAATGGTATTATGCCATAGTTCTGCATCAGTTTCTTGAAATTGCGTGCTTTAAAGACCCATCCATGTTTGCTGTCGCTTGCGTGTCTTGTGTTGAGAGCTTGCTCAGACCTCTATGGTGTGTCTCATCACATATTCCTGCCCACTACCCCCGGGAGGACACCCGGGCCACTTCCAACTCCACCAGGCACAGACGTCGGGATGAGCACCCCCCAAACGTTTCTCAATGGCATGCTGAGAATTTCCCCGGCACTTACCCAATACTTTTTGTCCCACATTGTTTAGTCATCATGTCTCCTTGACCTCACTTTATTTTTGATGACCTTGACAAAATTAAGGAGTATTTTGTGGAATACCCCTCAACTGGGCTTTTCTGGTTTCTCAGATTGGGGTTATAGGTTTTGGGGAGGAAGAAGAGAAAGGTGCCATTCTCACTACATCTTATCAAGGCTTCCTGGTAACGTTAGCAACTGATGATACCTAGCCAACGTAATGTTTGCTCGGTTACTGAAGTTTCTTGAGCCTTCCCATATTCTTTCTTGAAGCAATTTACTAAACCCATATTCAAGTTCCACCTCCTTGAAGGAGTATGTACATACGCTGGAGTTTTTCTGTACAGGAGACGTGCCACTTCTCCCCCATTTATTTAACCCTATCACCAGTATGGACTCAATGGATATTTATTTGATACTTTTGGGTTATAATCCTATTAGGCATTATTTTGTCACATTGTCACATTGTTTCAGCTTTAGCCATTAGAAGCTTTCAGTAGGCTCCTGTATCCCTTAGTTATGCCCCCCAGACTTAGAATTGGCTATTTCTCAAAGGAGTCCTGTTTTTTTTTGGAGGATGGTATTAGAAACTGAGCTTTAGTTTCTAATGGGAGACTGGGAATTGGGTGTGCCCATTGCTTCTAGGGTGTCTCCTAGGCCCTTTCAGCAGGCAGCTCTGTTTGTGTACCATCCATCCATACATACACATCTAATTATTTTCTGTATCTGGAAAGCATGTTTTTTTAAAATAGTGGGATAACAGACTTTACCATTTTAAACTGTATTTCTATGGCATTAAGAACACTTGTGCAAACACCACCATCCATTGCCAGAACTTCATCTTCCCCAACTGAAATTCTCCCCATTTCCCCAGTCCCCAGCCTTGCAACCATTATATTTTCTATGAATTTGAGTGTTCCAGGTCAGGTACCTCATGCAGGTGAAGTCATATTTGTACTTTGTGGGACTGACATTGCACTTTCAATGTCAAGGTTCAGCATGTTGCAGTCTGTATCAGAATTTCTTCCCTTTTAAAGGCTGACTAATATTCCATTGTATTTATTACATTTTGTTTATCCAGTTATTGGCTATGGACACTTGGGTTGCTTCACTTTTTGGCTATTGTGAATAACACTGCTGTGAACATGGGTTTTAAATATCTGACCCTCTGCTTTCACCTCTTTTGTGAAAACTATAGTATACTCAGAAATGTAATTGTTGTATTATATGGTAATTTTGTTTTATTTATTTAGGAACCACCGTACTGTTTTTCCACAGTGGCTTCAACATTTTACATTGCCACTAACAGTACACTGGGGTTCAAATTTCACCAGTTAATTTTGATTAAGTCCAACCTATTGTTTGTTGCCTGTCCTTTGGTTTCTTACCCAAAAAAGCATTGCCAAATCCAATGTTATGACCCTTTTCCTCTTACGTTTTCTTCTAAGATGTTTATTGTTCATCTCCTACATTCAGATCTTTGATCTATTTTAATTTTTATATATGGTATAAATGTCCAACTTCATTTTTTTTTTTGCATGTGGATATCCAGCTTTCCATATCATTTGTTTAAAAGACTGTCCTTTCCGTATTGAATAATCTGGACATGCTTGCCAAAAATCACTTGACTATATATGTGAGGGTTTATTTCTAGGCTGTCCATTCTATTCCATTGGTCTGTATGTCTGTCTGTATGCCAGTGCCCTACCAAGCTGTAGTAACTTTTGAAACCAGGAAGTGTAAGACCTCCAACTTTGTCCTATTTCCAAGATTGCTTTGGATATTTGGGTATCCCTTGAAATTCCATATACATTTTTGAATGGACACTTTGGGGAGTACTGAACATCCTACCAATATTAAGTGTTCCAACTTGTGAGCATGGAGTATCTTTCCATTTGTTTGTTGTCTTTGTTTTGTCATTGTTTTGTAGGTTTCATTGCACAGGTTAAGTTCGTTGCTTTGGTTAAGTTTATTCCTAAGGATGTGATTCTTAATTGATGGTATTGTAAATATATAAAGCACAATTTTTAAGGGAGATTTTTGTGGATAAAATGAGAGTTCCTGTGGCCAGGATTCTCACCTGGCCCTGGCTGACTAGCTCACTGCACACCTGTGGGCAATACATGCATGGCTGTTGACTCTGTATATTTAAGAGCTCTGTCCAGTGCTCTGGGCACATGGTGGAACAGCTGCAAGGCTGCAGGAGAGCAGAGGCTGGAGTGGTGGCAGTACCAAGGACAGAGGCCCAGAGGATGGCTTGCTGCCTGCAGACTCACTGTGAATGGAATTTTAGTGACTGACCTGCCACCTGGAAATAAAGTTGGGTATAACCTTTTCACCCCAAGAACGTTTTGCTGTCAATTTCTTTGGTCACATTGAATTCATAGCAAACTTGCCAGGGGCTGAAACCCATTGGCAAGACAATTTAATTTTTTTGAAAAGGCTAAATAGCTTGTGGATAAAATGAGAGTTGCTATGACCAGGATTCTCACCTGGCTCTGGCTGACTAGCTCACTGCACACCTGTGTGCAATACATGGCTGTTGACTGTAAAAAAGAGCTCTGCCCAGTGCTCTGGGTGCGACATGGTGGCAGGGCTGCAAGGCTGCAGGAGAGCAGAGCAGAGCAGAGGCTGGAGTGGCGGCGGCGCTGAGGACAGAGGCCCAGAGGATGGCTGTGCGGACAGAGGGGCTCAGAGGCAGAGAATGGCTTGCTGCCTGCAGACTCACTGTGAATGGGATTCTAGTGACTGACCTGCCACCTGGAAATAAATTTGGATATAACCCTTTCACCCCAAGAATGTTTTGCTGTCATTTTCTTTGGTCACACTGAATCTATAGCGAACTTGCCTAGGGCTGAAACCCATTGGCAAGACAAGCTTATGCATAATTCCAAATAAAACGTAAGCAGCAAAGACTCTTCCTTACATTCCATGTGCAGAGTTGCATCTTTTCAATTTAATTCAAAACTAATAAGGAAATAACTTTCACTAACTTAGGATCATTTCCCATATTACCTATAGCACCTTGAATAGGGTTGGCACATTTGTCTTGCCAGTGGGTTTCAGCTCTGGACAAGTTCACTATGGATTCAGTGTAACCAAAGAAATGACAGTAGAACGTTCTTGGGGTGAAAGAGTTATACCCAACTTCATTTCCACAGTGGCAGGTCAATCACTAGAATCCCATACACTCAGAGCGAGTCTGCATGCGGCAAGCCGGTCTGTGCCTCTGGGTCTCTCTACCCGTACAGCCATCCTCTGGGCCCCCCTCCTGCACAGCTGTCCCAGTGTCTGTCCTTGGCACTGCCACCACTCCAGCCTCTGTTCTGCTCTCCTGCAGCCTTGCAGTTGTGCCACCCTGTTGCCCAGAGTACTGGGTGGAGCTCTCTATATAGTCAATAATGACGCATGGCCCACACATGTTGTGAGTAGCCAACCAGGGCCAGGTGAAAATCCTGGCCACAGGAACCTTCAGTTTATCCACACACATATGTAGCCAAACAAGGACAATGAAAAATTATTAAAAATATTTAAATAGAAAAAAAGACAATAAACAAACTAGGCTAGAATTATTGAATTTTATTTTTCCTAGTACTTTTATTTAAGCTCAGCTTCACTAACAGGCCACACTTATGGAATAACAACTCTTTCCCAGGCTGTAAACCCTTTTCAGGAGACAGAATTTATAAAATACCATGGTCCCAGGATGTTTCCACCCCACAACTCTAAACCAGTTACAGAATCATATCTTCTTAGGACTTAAATGGAATCAAGTAATTTAGATGCATGTAACATAATCAAAATAGCATACACCATTTTCCTTCCCTTGCTGAATGCACTTCCCTTTTCCTCAAAAGGGTTTATTACTAAGAGATGTTTGAGCATCATACATTCCAAGAAACCTGTCTACCAGTTCTAACTGGCTCAGAATAAAGGACTTCTTATTCAATAAATAATTTAATAACTATTCTAAGCTAACTGGTCTCAGCTATGGACATTAAATTTGTTTTTACACCTGACTTAGCTTTGCTTTCAATACTCTCTATTTACAAAGTCAAGTCCTATCTTTAAAACTTACAATTTCCATTATACTTGGAGAGAAGGCAGGGAATGGGGAACAGAGGTGGCTTGTTTTGAAGTAGATTCTGAAAAGGGCAGGTATTTACTTATGAAGTCAATAACCAGAAAAATGGCAAATGTTCCTCCTCCTTGTTCTAATACTGGAAACACTTGTAGGTAGGGGCCAGAAAGCTCTGGTCCTGAAACCATAGTATGTTATTGTAATATTGTTTTAAATACATTCACAATTTATATTACTCATTTCTTTTCCCTGAGTTTGGGTTCACAGTTTAGTAGGAATACTCTTAGAAGAGGTAGGTAGTAGGGGGGAAGGAAACAGTGTCTATGTCTAGCAGCACCTGGGAAAATACCTAACACCTATCATTCCAACCTCAGTTAACATTTTTCCCCCTTGAATCTGTGAATAGAGGGAGATGGTCATGTTCCTTTTTATTCTTATCTGTTTAGATCCTCACTCCTGTTATATCTAAACCCATATTATCACTATTCATAAAAACAAATAGCCGTTCCAAAGACATGCTATAAAATAAACCCTTCAGAATGGTGTCGTTTGATTTAGAAGAGAAAGGCTCAACTGAGTAACTTTTATTCATACAGTCATTAGGGAAAACGAGCAGAACAGCCAGCACCTCCAACCACGGCACCTTCTCCCTGGACCTGGTTCATCTGAATCATTCTGGGCAGTTTTTGAGTTGATTCTAAAGTTGGGGCTCTGAGGAAGCCTGACATATAACACAGGTGGAGACATTTTGCCCCAGGTGTTGGCCTCCAGTCTCACGATGGGCTGGTGGAATACTGTTTCATCAAATGCTTGGGACAGAGATTGCAAACTCGCTCAGGCTTGATATTTGAAGGAAGAGGCAGTTTGTTTGTTGAGCAGGCATTACAGAAGGTTCCTCTGCAGTTCTTACACATGTTCTACGAGGAGAAGAGGAGGTTAGGTGGGAATAAAAGAGCAAGGCATAAGGATGTGTGAGCTATCAATGGCCAAATATGATAAATGCTCAATGCCTAAGCAAGTACTCACAGAATGTTTGCTATGAGCCAGGTAGTATCTGGCCAAAGCATCTCTACAAGGAAGCTTACAGTCTAGTCCTTAGACCTCAAAGAAGAGAAGCAATGCTGCAGAATTCAAAAGGACAGATAATACCCAAGTTATTTACCTTTAAAATACATGTTTTCATTCAGTATATTCACTTTTAGGTGGGCTAATTCTAAAATTAGTTTCCAAGCACCTAAGCATACTCCAAATAAGGCAGGCAGTAATTTCTAATACACTGGCATGCTTAATGCTTCCCCGGGATGCATTACAAGCACATCCTTTGGGATATCACTGCACCAGGAACACAGCTTCCTGCACATATTTATAGGAAAATTAGTCTCCTCATTAAGCATATTGGATCTTTGGTGGCCAAGCAGTGGGATAGCATGTGGGTCATCACGGCAGTGGCACAGTTAAGACTGTGAAAGAGTGGTGCCCACATTGCTCCAAGAGCCCCTATAAAGTCTGCGAAGGATAATTTCTGCTACATCTAATGGTTTCTTCCAAATAGTTCATCTTCCTGAGGGTGCCATGGAGACAGGGTCACTTCATTTGAAAGCCAGGGAGGAATTTTCCAGTAACCTACTGCAGTTGCTTTGCACGGCTTGGAAAAGCCATACTAAATCAGCAGTTTCTTCTGTTTTGGAACATTCTTCTGTAATCACAGTTTCCAATTGCCTTCCAATAAAGGGAGTTCATCTTTATCTGATTCTGCTAGTTTAAGACTAGGACACACTATCATTTTGCCCGTTAAAATTCAGCACGATCCCCAGTGGAGGCATGCTGGTTGTAATTCAGAATTTGGGTGTTTCCTTATCTCGTCCAAGGCACTTGTTCCTTACACTCATTTTTTCATATTTCCTGAGCACTATGAGTGGGGCACCTCATAGATGCAAGGGGATATTACTGAAAGACACAGAAGCAGCTGTCAAAGACACTCCTTCTGGATCCTTCCTTTCCTCTGCCTACTCTAGCATTGCAAACTAGGAAAGTGCTCAGGCAGATACCCTTGAAGATCCGAGGGGAAAGCAAGTGGTTTCATGGAGAGAGCTCATTTTCCTCTCAGTGACTGTTTCCCCAAACAATTCAAGGAATCCTCCTCCCCAAACCTCTTGGACCTGTTCTAAGCGGGATGGAGTCCTGGAAGGAGTATAGACTTTGAAGGCAAAGTCAGGCAGCATCTGGACTTTGATACTTAAGCCTTGAGTAACTTTGGGAAATGTACTCCACACCTCTGAGCCCGAGGTTCCCAAGGTTCTTCATCTGTAAAATGATGGCACAAAGGATCTAAGCTGCACAAGAACAAGGATTCGGTCTCTTCATTCCTCTCTTTTCAGCACATGGAACAGCACATTCCACCCAGTGGGCATTCAATATTTATTTATAAATTTATGTTTATTTGTTTCAAATTATTTTGGTTTAAGAGGGATTTACTGATATGACCTACTATGAATGAAAAAAAAAAAGGTACACAATAAATACTTGTTCCTTTTGCTTTCCTAACTGCACTCTACACGGCAAAACCCCTATTATTCAAAAGGGACACGGTTGTAATGGCCATTCTGGGAAGAACCTGTTCATTTCTCTCCACCATTACCTTTGTTAGGCTGCCATCCACCTGGCACAGCTGACAGACCTGTGGCTTTTCAGAGAGCAGCAGCTGATCCTAAACCACACAGTGACCTGTTAGTTTTTTTAGCCCCAGGAATATTAATACTTTCAGAATATGCATTTTTTAGCTACAAATAATATAACCACATTACAGACTATCTGGAAACTAAAGAAACAAATTACATATATTCCTGTCATTTTAATACAACTTTGATAATCCTATTGTTATTCTTGGAGCTCTGTTAATTTTTATAATTTATTTTTATTTATCAAAAGAAAATTCAAGTATATAAGGTAAAAAGTTAAAAAAAACAAACACCTTTTTGTCTTACTCTACCATGGAGAATGGACAGGAGTAGGCTTCGTTTTATATTCTGATAAATGACGGGGTGACTTGGACACAGCAGCATGTATCATCTTTCTCATGCAGCTGTCATGTACCATTATATTTGCAATATATTTTACAACCATTTTTGTTTGCTTATTTCTAAGCAAAGAAGAAGGATTTTTCCTGTCTCCATTTTGCGTAAAGGAAAACTAAGGGAAAGGGAGGTGCTGTGAGCTCTCTTACGTCTCACAGCAAGTCAAAGAGAATTTCAAGAAAGTGAGAACTACTATTTCCTTAGTAAATGGCTCAAAGCTGTGCCATGTCCTGTGAGAGTTTCTGGAAAATGCGGTTTGTTTGGGACACTGTTGAAAGGATGGGACAGAGGCCTGTATGCCCTCATCCGCTGCCCAGGCTGCCTTGTTTATAGCGAGGCATGGTACAGCCAACCACGAAATTCAAACAGGATGTTTTAGAACAGGAGGCTCGGTTACCTGTTCATCCACAGGGTGTGACTGCCCCCTGCAATGGAAAAGTAAAAACAGTAACAAGCAGCAGCTTACCATATTTCTATTTGCATTATTTCAAAAGCACAGAAAAAGCAATACTGTGGTTCTTTTATGTGGTTGGACCAACGTAATTATTATTCTTGACCTCCAAGGAGAGGAAATTTTGGTTGTTAAATCTATTACTAGACTCTGATCCTTGACCTACTTTGTGGTTCCTGTTTAAAAACAGATTTGGATCTATTTTACATTTACATTACATTAATTTTACATTTCCTTTTTATTACCAAGAAAAACAGTATTTGTTTCCTAACCTGTAAAATGCTAATGGCCAATGCCATACATTTTAATAACTTTTTTTCCTATTTAATATTCTGGAAATCTATCCATTACCATATCTCATGTATCTGTCTCCTCTCCCAAATAGTCTTAAAATGTGAACTTTAGCAAGTAGATCCAGGAAAGGGAAATGAGTAAGATTGTGACACAGGTACCCATTCAGGTTGAAATAATTCCTTTTTGAGACCAGCTGAGCTAACCCTGATCTTCCCAACTTGGAACAGAACTTAGGTAAGAGGAGAAGCAAAGCCTACTTTCAGTTCTGAGGAAAATGCCCCACGGATCTACAACAGCTCCGACTCTCTGGTTGAGGGGCTGCGTGACCACCAGTGTGGCCAGGTTTTCAGCTGCTCCTCGGACCACAATCCCAGGAGGCCTGGATATATTTTAGGATTGCAGTTCTGGCCAGGAATAGGCCCTGGAAGCAGCTACTAAGTAGAGCAGAGACAAAGGACTTAAAAACAGAAGACATGATAAATAGAGGCAACTTGGGTGTGCCACAGAGCCTCCCTGCGCTCCTCAGTATTCTCATCTATAAAGTCGGAAGAGTTAATCACAATTTTGTAAGGCGAATTAGATTTGTAAGGAGATAATGATCATGAAACACATTTTTTAAGCTGCAGAGCACTTAAATGATAGCATTATGCATATATATTTTATATTATCTATATGAATATACTTATACATGATAGTATTGTTTTATATTCCCAGAGCCTAGATCAGAACTTAGAATGTAAGACAATCCTGATTGTTGTAAATGACTTTGGTCTGGAACAAGGCTGACTCTAAAGGGGCTGTTGAGCCATGGTTAATTTTATGGTCCTTCTAGTTCCCTTCCATGGTCCATGCTGATCTGGTAGATGGCTGTAGCTTAAGATTAGTCCTGTACCAGACCATCCTCTCTTTGGAAACAAACCTAGAGGCTTTGTAATCATTCTGGCCTTGCAGGTGAGGAGGAGCTGTTTAGTTTAAGTACCTACATAATCTGGCACAGCTGTCAAAAATATGTACTGTACAGTTCTCTCAAAACCCCTCTAAGGTATTTTTCCTGATTACTAACCCTTTTTTGTTGCTATTATAATGGACTTCACTTTCTAGAGCAGTTTTAGGTTCGCTGCAAAATCGAGCAGAAAGTACACAGATTTCTCCTATAGCCCCACCACCCCCATTACCAGCACCTCCTCCAGAGTGGTACACGACATCACAGTGAGGAACTGCACTGACTTCATCACCACACGAAGCCTGTACCTACCTGAGGGCTCCCTCTTGGTGCTGTGGAGCCGCTGGGTCTGGTCGCATGTATCCATCACTGTAATGCCACACAGTGTTCTCACTACTCTAAAAATGCCCTGTGCGCTGCCTACTCACCCCTCCACCCCTGCTAACCTCTGTATGACTGTCCCCATGGTTTTGCCTTTCCTAGAATGTCATATAGCTGAACCTCCTTCATCTTCTAATGCAATGGCACTATGTAATATTACATAATAGTTTGTTACATCTCTACCTGCTAAAATAATTGTTAAAAGTCAACTTCCTTGAAATGATGCTGTGTTCTTCACAGTGAGCAAATCAGATGAAGAGTTAAGAAAAAGGCCTAACGTTAGGCTGTTTGAGTCTCTGAAGAGAAAGGAAATAAGGGAAATTAGAGAGTTTACCGAAAACACAGCTGTCTTTCTCTTGGCTCACAGGTAGAATCAAGCTATACTTGAGTCCGTTTAAGAGCCTGAGAAATGCTATGACTTTTGCTTCATTTTCTGGTGATACAATCCAGGGGAGATCAGAAATAATCTGCAAAGTGATCATTTGAGTTTGGGGATTAATCAGGGAAGAATTAGAAAAACAGCTTGACCACCCTTCTTTTTTCTGAAATGGGCTGAAAGGGTCTGGATTAATATGCCTTATTTGGTTTATTATTTACTACTCCTTCCGAAGGTCTTTCTGGAATGTTAGTATTATAAGTCAGGGTTTGGTCTGTGTCATTGCCAATGTCTTATCAAAACGTCCCTCTTTCCCACCACCATACCAAAATAACTTCATATCTTAGTTAGCACTTTATTAACAAACACCTGTGGCTTTCTTCCAGGGGCTTTGCTAGTTTAACATGAATTTCCTCTTGAAACTGATGCTTCCCATCCTGCCAAAAGAAAACAGCCCAATTTATTAATTATTCCAGATGCTAAACAATGATGACGTTGCAGACATTTTCTTCTGTACTGTCTTACTTGGGTATAAAGCTAAGCAGCATTTAACAGGGAAATAGCATTTTAACTTTCAAGATGTTTTTTCTCATTCTGTTCCAAGTAGTTTCTTAACAAATTATTTTGATAGAGTTTGCAATAAATGATTTTCTGAGTAGATATTTTCTTTTATTCTTGAATTACAAATGAAATTCAGGATGTATCCAATTTACTTGCAAATTGGGTTCAAGGTTATCAGTTACTTCTTAAGAAAGAAAAAAAAAACATATATATATATAAAATCCCCTCACCCAGCCACCCCACACCCAGACTTGAGATCTGGAAACTGGTAAAACCAAGCATCTCCATAGCCAGCAGACTGTGAAGTCCTCTAGACACGCAGGCAGATGCATCAATGCTTTAGCAACTTACACAGCCTATACAACTCAAGGGGGTTTCTACTCTGAAGGACTAATGTGAAGTTCCAAACTGCATTTCTTCCAATGCTCTTAAAGCCCTGGCTGGGCGGTTTTTAGGGACAGATTCTTTCTATGCACACACACTGCTTCCTGCCTTGAACTGCTGCCCATCAGCCTCCTGAAGTACAATGCATATTCTTAGACCACTCAACTTATCAAGGAAGGGGGGTCAGTGCATTATTTACCCTCCTGGAAACCCTCCTGCAGGGCAGTTCAAAGTTGAGACACCTAAGGCCTTGCTGGAAAAACAGGATAAGAGAGGCCAAGATAAATCTCTGTAAGACCTCATTAGCAGATTTCGCTAAACTAAAATTATAAAGCTAGCACGCTACATAGAGTGGTAATTTGTGCATTTCAATACTTAGTAGTAATAGTATGATTAGATTAATACTAAGTATTAATAGATAATAGACTTTCATTTACCATTATTTTCTGCTATTTAGCAAATTATCAGCTCATTCTCTAGAAATTTTAAATAAGCTTATAAATATGCCCTGCTTTGTTATTTATATATAACATGGACAAAGAAGACAACACTTTCTCTGTGTTTGTCTTTGACAGAAAGTGTTTCATACTTTTCTGATTTTATTATTTGAAGAAGCTGGCTCCCGTAGTCTGGATCCTAGAGAGGATCTGATCTAATTTTAGCCCCCTTACCACTACAGGAGCTGGAGATCTCTGTCATAAGATCGTTCTGTAGAAAATTCTCTCCTGCTCTTTCAACACTCTACATTACTTTCCCTCCCCCAAGCTTAGTTTCTTCTTTTTCTAACTTTCCCAAGAAGTACCTTGAGTATGCTAAAGCTGAAACCCTCATGGTTTTGAAAAAGGTATAGAGAAGGAAATCCACATTTAAGACAAATCTGTTAAAGGAAAATTTAGGATTGTGAGGGATTAGTGTACCAGGTCATTAACTAATTGAAAGGGATAAAGAATCACTGGAAATCATGGTTTTAATCCCCTTTTCCAAATGAAATCAAGTTAGAGAGCGTGCCCTAGAGGGAGAGCAGAATCAAGCCTTTGTGTGTTGCTCCAGCTCTAGCCTGCTATCCATACACTAAGGCCAGAGCAATGGAGCACAGATTCCATGAGAGAAAACTGGCCCATCAAGGTAGCCTCTAAAATTAAGAACATGAACAAGAGAATAGCAAATATTACCATTTTGGGTTCTGGCTTCTGGGACCCCTTTCCTGGGATGCTCCTGTTGTTTTGTAACCTTCTTTCTCTTTCCTGTTTTAGTTCTAACTCAAGCTGGTTCCTGTGGTAGGTGGGAGAGGAAAAGGATGAAAATTTGGGTTTCTATACTAATAATCTCTACCAATATGCCAAACCTTTTCTCAATGTTCAGTACTTTATTTTAATGCTTGACTAATAAAAAGTTACTATATATGGACAACCAGATTTTGAAGTACTAAAATACAAAAAAACTAGTAACGTTAAAATATATGCAACATGTTTAATCTTTGTTGGATGACTAAGAATGCAGTTTAGGATCCCCGAGTGCCTGAGGATCACCACTCTGAACATCATTAACTCTTAATAAAGAGTTGTGGTCAAGTGAATGACAGTAGGTCTTGCTATAACTGAAAGTCAGTAGTTATAATTTTCAGCAAGATACAGTATGAAAGCACCAACATTATAGGCCCATTTCATTTTAATTAGCTGGTCTCTTTTTACAGCTATATATTCAATCCCCAGTTGCCCCCTCAACCCCTAGTATCCTTAGTAGCTATGTACTTTTACATCCAACAACAAAGTTCTGTTTGTTTCAAGTCAATGGCTTAAGCACAGACTCGATTCTCATTTGAGAGGTAATACACATGAGTAGTCAAAGCCACGGAGCCAGAAAGAGACAAGATTTTAAATTATAATATTGCTACTTATTAGCTTAACTGGGTGAATTTGGACATATTTAACCCTCTAAATTTTAATTTCACCTGAAAGTTGGGGGAGTAAGACCACCTACCAATAGGGTTGATGGGGAGATGTCAGAGAGAATACAACGTGCAGTGCTTAGTAAAGTATCTGGCGCACACAGAAGTCAGGAAATACTAATTAATTATTAGTGTTTCATTGGCTATTAATTCTCTTTCCCCTTCCTATTTGTCTCGGAACTTGGGTTCTAATTTCCTAATTCTTGCATTGCAAAGGACGTTGACGAGATTTGGGGAATGACAACAGACGTGAAGCTTTCTGAATTCTAATTCCAGAGACAGGACAGTGCAAAGGCACAACATAGATGGCTGGCTCGTACGACCCCCTTTGCTTGCTGCCTAGCCCTAGAATTACCCATGACCACCCCGTCAGCTCAGGCTGCCCTCTCTTCACCGCTGCCTGGTGAGCTCCTCCGCTTCTAGCTGCAGACTGTTGATCTTGTCTCCAAAGTCCTGCTTGAAGAGCCGGTTGTCCAACTCAGCAGACTGGCGGCCTCGCTCAGCCTGGTGCAATCTGGATGTGAGCCACATGAACTTGTGATAAAACACAAAAGCCATGGTGGGGAGGAAGAGCAAGTTCACAACACAAAATAAAACCCAAGGCAGAAGGCATGGGGTGACAGAGAGGGAAAAAAAACTTTTCAGGACACAGGAAAGAAATTATAGGAGGAAAAAGATGGAGAAGAAACAAATTCTAAAGAAAGGCAAGATGAAGGTGAACCAGGCAGAGGAAACACTGATTTTCCATTTTTTTTTTATTCTAGTACTACAGTTTACAGCCATTAGATGATAAACAATAAAACATCACTTTTTAGAAAATCCATATCCAAAGCTAACCTCAAGCACACAGTAATTAAAGTTAAATCCACTTTTTTGTTCGTTTTTATTTCCTAATAGGTTTGGTACTTTATCTTTCTGTTTTACACACATAACTGGAACTTGCAAATGGGCAACTACCTTCTTACATGTGGAATTATAACATTTTCCTGGTCCTTTCCCTAAACCATAGATTATATTAAATCACTGGACATTATACAATCAACCCTTACCCAGGCTTCAATTACATAAGGAAAAGCTTTTGTTTGTCAGAATTTGACCACCTTTTCCTTGTTCACTCCTATAGTGGTGTGTGACTATGTGGACAAATAACTCAGCATTGGGCCTCCTGCATAAGATCCCTGACTATATTCTCTGGAAGATTCTGATGAATGTTTTCTTCTTTAGTTCTTTCAACTTTGCACCTATGAAGAAGCAACTTTTAAAAGGTGAAACATCTAGGGCTCTATACAGAATTTGGAAGCATGCCACATGTAGTCTTCAAAATATTTTATCTTAGTATATGAGCATTCCTTCCAAATACTCTTAGAAAAGGCAACTCACACCATAAAGGTTGACGAAGCTAAGAACGGGTGCAAAACTATAAGAACTAAAATAAGTTCAAGAGCACAGGATTTTCCATGAGGTTAACCGTATGCTCTTTTGACTTGACTTTGGCTCAAGTCTTCGAGGACCTATAAAAAGCACATATGAAATCTATCTTACTACCTTAATTCTGTTTTTTCCAAGAAGAAGGTTAAGAATTTCAACAGCTGGAAGCAAAGGGGTTATCTCTGTCCCCACCTAACCAGCTGAGATGCTGCAAATCATACCAGAATAAGAAGAAAAATAACAAAAATTTTGCCAAAATTTTTGAATGAATGAAGGCTTATATAAAGCCTGACCCCCAAATCAAGAGTTATTTTTTAAAAAAATCAAAGTATTTATAGGATTATTTACAACATAAAGCCTAGAAAGGGTTAGATCTGTGGTCACTTAGAAAAAGAAGCCCTACTAATTATTGTTTGTGAGTATCTAACTGGGAATCTTTATTATTAGACTAAATAAGGGAATATGTTTATCATTTCTTCCCTACTATGAAACAGTTTTCTAATAGATTGTTAGTTTCAAAGAAACTTAAGCAAATGTTTCAATGTCAAGGAATAACAGGCAGGCAACTGTAACTCATGTCTACACCTTGTCCACTTTACTTGGAAAGGAAAAGCAGGATAGGTTTGGAAAAATGTGTAGTGTATTTTTTTTTTAAAGGAGAGGAGTGTTTTTATTAAAATTGTTCTCTCAGAGCTACTGAAATAGGAAGTAGAATTGCAGGAAAATGGCAGAGGTAGAAGATGACAAATATTAGGAGGGTTTTCCCAAGCTTCCACATTATTATGTTATCCTAAGTTACCTAATCACTAACTTTATCTCTATGTACTTTAAAGAAACATAAGGATGCTGTTTGTTTCTCCCCCACTAAAGTCACTAAGGCAAAAAAGTCGCAAGCAATCTGGTTACTGAGAATAGAACTGTAGTGAGATATGAAGTACTGATCCTTGGCTTGGAGATTAAACCTACATAAGAGAAGTGAAAAGGGGCCATGGCCTAAGAGACAGAACTACTTGAGAAAAGCCCAAGTCCATATGGTCGTCACCTCTAGTTCATTACATCGCAACGGCAGAACAGGCTCGCTGATACAGACAATGAACCTAGAATCTGATACTGTCAGGGACTGAGTTGTAATATACGTACAGAACTTCAATTCCCTAGGCTTTTAAAAATAATAGTGTATTTATTGGTCAACTCAGAAGTAATTTCTCAAGTTTGTTTGGCATGTAATTAAGCACTTAAAACTAAATTTCCCAACTCCCAGGGGGAAAATAAAGAAAATAATACCACAGCCTACATATTAAACTGTCTTTCTTAAAAGTCCAACAAATTCAAAGTCAATTTTTGGTGACTTGTATATAGAATCAGAGCTTAAATGTAATAACTTTCAGATTTCTTCCTTTTACATTTAAATTGTGATATCAGACTTTCGAGGTGACTGACTGCAATGTATCTAAAGATGTTTGGGGATCAGTTTATTTGCTGCACTATTTAAGGTCTTTGCCTGTTTCACCAAATCCTTTTCACTAAATAAATAAAATAAAAATATAAATGGAGTGAAAGGGGAATGAGAAAATGGATAAACAGGAAAGACAAAAATAGCAAGAGAAAAAGTCAGCTTAATACTCAGAGATAAGTCATTATTTTACTTCTGTCTGCTTTAAATGCCAGGTCAAAAACTATTGAAAAATAATTTGACATATTTGACAAATATAATTTAGGAACACTAAAATTGGTTTGTTAAATCATGACCATGTAATTGTTTATGAGCAAGCACTTAACTTCCTAGATAGATTGATACCTTTTTATTTAAAATCAGCCAAACCAAAGGCTTCAAACTATTAATTTGCAATTAACTTGAGTTAATATTAATAAGCAATGCCATTCAGGGCTCTTTGTGGTCATAAAGAAGTCATCCATTCATCATAATAAAGTCAGAATAAAGCAGCCATTCATTCATCCATTCATTCATGACTCTAGTAAATGAATGTCTTGTTTGTTCAAGGCACTGTGACAGACCCAATGAGGGAACCTAACAGATTAGTTAACTCACCTCAAGGAATGCACACCCTCACCAGAAGATACATTATAAAGGGCCATAAAGTACGGCAGAAAGTGGGAAGTGCTATCAGCAGTATGGATAGAAGGCTTTGGGAATTGCAACAAGCATGAATGGGAAGATTATTTTTAGTTGGGAAGAAGTATCAGAGGAAGCTTTGGGGAGGTGGCATTTGAGCCTGAATGTAAAAAAATATATCCAAAGAACAATAAGAAGGACATTTCTAATTGGTGGAACTATTAGGCAAGGAATGGATGGGAAAAATGGGAAGTACATTCAGGGACCAATAATAGTTAGTTTTGCTCAAGTGCAAGAAAGGTGGTCAGTGAGTGTTAAGGGTGGCAACATCGAATGACCGTGGGTGTAGTGGCTCATTCACTTTTGAAGTCTCAGCCATTCCTCTTGGTAGCTGAGTTGCCAGGAAGAAAATGGTGGTTTTAAACAAAGAGGAACAAGAGAGCAGAGTAGGGAGAGGACATGCTTGGCAGACTGAACTGTGGGTACTGGTGGGAAATAGCTGGTCAGAGGACGGAAACACAAGAATGGTCTCCAGATGAGAACTGAGTGGGAGATAGACTGAGCTAAGGGCTGTGGCAGGAGATGACAGTGGATGCTACAGCACTGTTCAGGAGAAAGCAGAAAGGGGAGATGGGAGGGAGGAAAGGGGCTAAAGTTATTAGGAGGGGTCTCAGCACCTCTACGTCACCTGGCACCAAAGGACTCAAGGACTTGAGAGATGAACAGTAACACAACAGAGTCACAAACATACTTAAAAGTCCTTTCACCCTTGCCTTGTAAATAGCCCTCTTCTAATCCATAACACTGAAATGGGGTTAAGTAAGAGGGTTAGAGTTCTGCTATTCAAAACCGTCATGGGAAGCCAGCATTTCCTAAAAATGTTTTCAGTGACATATTAGAAAACACAAAATGTGAGGTCTTCTTTCTAGCAGCATGCCAGATGTTAGGTTGGGAGAATTTCACATACTTTTTGTTTACCGAGTGCAAAGCAGGGGCTCTTCACTTTGACACTGGAAGCCCAAAGTGTTTTACTACAGGAACCGCACTTACCTTTGTTCCAGTTGTTTGATGGTAGCAGCCATCTGATTAGTCTTCTCTTCCAAGCGACTGTTTAGTTCACTTTTCTGTTTTACTCCTAAGTCTGAACTCTGTTGTGGAAAAGAATTATGAGTGATGTATACATAACCTAAAATCCTAAAATAAACCATACATGCCTTTGAGCCTACTGGTAAGTGGGAAATAGAGAAATAGAAATGCTCGTATGTTTGTATATCAGTTAATTCCCAAGTGCAGAAAAACCAAAAAGCCACATTTAAAATTAGTATTGTTACATACAGTTTATCACAAAAATCAACATCAGAGGGTCCATTGATTTATCTTACTTCAGCATAAAAGCTAATGAGATGCATAACTAAGTTGGCAGGTTAGGCTAGAGAGAAGAAATTACTTAAAGGATGGAAAAGACCCCTTCCCCATTACATTCTGAGAAGTGGCCATGGCTTTCCAGGATAGCAATACAGGATCCTAGATGGTCTGATTCCTAAAGTGGTTTAACGGTGGCTAGCCTCAAAATGAGATGTGACTCTTCCCTCTTGTAGTTAAAATGTAATTCTACAGAAGATGAGGTAAAGATGGAAGCCCCAGGATTTTAGAAAGCCAGTGAGCCTTTTCCTCATACCGGCCCTACCTGCAGCTTAAAGGCAAGCTCATGCTTGAGAGCCCTGAGATCATCCAGCTGCTGCCGCAGAGACACCAGGGCATCCTGCTTCTCGCAGACATCCTTCTCCAGCATCTTCACGGCCAGTTCCATCTCCTGTCTCATGCTGATCTGGAGCTCCAGTTCTTTTTCAACATCCTGCCCCAAACGGAAACAAATTGCTCTCTCTCTTTCCTCAGCAAAGTACAGACCATAGAATTCCAGAGGAAAAGGCAGACCAAAACTCTCAGGTCTGAACATTTTGGCAAAAGAGCTTTAAGCCATTGCTCAATGCTAAGACACTAATAAGAATAATAATTACAATAGTTACAGTAACAACCACTTCATAATTTATAAATTGGAATAACTTAGTAGGCCAAAGACAGTGCTATTTAATACACCTAAAATACACACATCCTTGAGGGACTTCGTTAGATATTAAGACAATTGATGTCATGTCCTATTATTGAATATACAGAAAATGTTACAGTAGCTGGCACAAAATGAACAATTACAATTCTCTTCAATTAGGATATTGTTGACATATTCAAGAGCTCAAGGAAACCAAAAGACAAGGGTCCCCAGGGTGACATCTCAGTCACTGGGAATGATCAGCACGGCTAACTGAACTTCTGTATCCACCTAACAGGAAATCCCTTTTTGTTTCAACCATGATGGCTCCAACATTATTTGAATGAGCAAAGGTACAAAGACTCAGGTTTCTTCAGCATCCACGCATGCGCAGGGCACATCTAGGACCTCGCTTGTTTGCTTGGTTTCTTTTCTTTTTACAAATATTTATCTTATGGTGATACAAGGATGTGGAAAATTTTGTGTAAGATTTTTATCATGTCCTACTTAACTGTGGTACTCCTCTATACACAGTTAGCATGACAGAAAATGAATCAAACTGCTTCTTAAAATGCATGTATTATTTGTAAGACCTTCCTTGTGGAAGGTATTTTGAGATCTAGCTCACAGAAACACAGAGGGAAATGATAATTTCTTCAAGGAATTTCAGAGTTCAGAACCTGAAATCTTGTTCTATACACTGTGATAATTTTTAGTACAAATCAGGTCACTCCTTTTTATTAGGATTCTCCCTATTCTTATAGAAACTACTGAGTGAGGATCCTTTTGTTTGTGATACTATCTAAATTGCAGCAAGATTTAGTATATTAATACCACGGTATTAATATACTAATACTTGGATAAGATCTATTATAGGATTATTATTCCTTATTAAACAATTTGCATATATATATTTTATTTTCTAAAAATATCAAGACTAATACTGATGACACATTTTTCTGTTTATATATATGAACAAGAATAAATTCAGAAATAACAGCTCAAATAAAAAGTATACTTTTATATTAATGATTCTTAGTGAGGAGAAGAGGAACTACCCCCTCTAAGGAAATATATCAGAATCTTTGCAAGGTGAAGACTCGGGTAGGAAGAAGGGACTGCACAGTTTAAAAGAGTCAGTTCCATACAACTAATGTTTTTGTAACACAACCTAGAAAAGTAAAAAAATAAACATTGGCCAAATTCTGTTGGCTGTTGAGAAAACTCAGAAAATGGACTAAGGGAGCATTATAGGGAATACAGGTTAAAGAGAGTGAGAAACAGTTTTACGGGATCCATAAAAACTCATTATAACACTACAGATATTCCTGATCCTGGTCTGTGAGATGACAGAACCTCTCAGAGGGCTGTCACCTTTTCATGTGCTCCTGGGCTATCAGAATATTAGCGAAGTTTACCAGTCGTAATTGTGTCTCCTCCTTTAAATGCTTTCTTGCTTCACTCAGTGCTTGCCCTTCTGAAGTTCTGTCTTGCTTAGGCCCCTTGAAAAGGTGAAAATAGTACATATTTCAGAATTTAAGAATTTATACAGAGTTAGCTGATGCTACTAGCACTGCTGTATAGGATGGACAAATGATCATATTTCATACTTAAGCAGATTTAACAATGAACGAAGACAACCAAGAAACTGAAGAAGTTTGGTAAATAAAATGACTCTTAAGGAGAATTAGGGATTTCTTGCCATTTTGTTTAAAGTCCTAAGATAGGTTTCCAAGTCAAGTGGTAGGAGTCTTATAAATCAGCCTCTAAAAACAAAGTATTATTTACTGCAAAATATGAATTGGGCCAAAGGTTCAAATGGTAATACATTCCTTCTCCAGAGATCTTACATCTGGTGTCTACAATCATCCAGAGAGTTCACAGCTAAAAATAAGTAGGTGACCAGAAATTTCTTCTGAGCAGTTACAGGTGTTTTTTTCACAAAGTTCATGTATTAAAGTCAAAAATGTTACTCACAGAAAGTTACTTCAGTCCCCACTCAGAACCTACTTATTTACTCTTTAGGGGCTATTTTAATAACTGGGTATTTGGATACCTAGGCCACAGGTTAGATGCATGAAGATATAAGGGGATGGGAGATCTTTCTGAGAGTAATACTAATAGCAGCAAGAAGAGAAGCCATTGGAATCATAAAAGCAGAGACAAAACACCCACAGCAATCTGGGAATGTTTAACTGTAGGGGCTAGGCACTCTATCAGTTTCAACAGCCCCGTGAAGCAGCACTATTATAATTTAGAACAGAAGGCCTATGTTGATAATTATGATCTCCAGTCATTATAAAGGGCTAAATGCATTATGTCCTCTACTTAAGAAGGCTTAGAGTTGTGCAATACATAAAAAGATTGCAAAAAATCTCTTTAGACACATATATAAAGTTTTGTATTTTAAGGGATTATCTAGAAAATTCATTTGTATAGCAACCCCTAGGGTATCAGATAAACATTTCTTAAAAAAACAGCAACATGGTCTAAACACAAAGTATATTTAATATAATAATATAGCACTTCAGTAAGTTATAATTTATTGGTACATAAGAACAAGAAAGTGAATTGGACCATTTCTTAAAGGCTTTAAACAGATGTAGGAGGTGGTAAAGCCAAGGAGCATCTGTAGGAGAAGGCGCATCACACCCCCACCCATAACTTTCATCCTTCACTCAACACTGCATGGAGTCTCAGCTTGACACATGCAAATGCTTCTGCTTCTAAACAGTCCTCTAGAGTACAGGATCCCCAACTGCTATGGAAATTTTAGGAATATTTTATTAATTCAGTAAGATTAACCTTCCGATTGGATTCCAATATATAGGAGCTTTCCTCTTTCACTCGTTCCATTTCTTCTTGCAAGGTAATAATCCTGTTGTTTGCAACTGCAAGCTGTTGATAAAATTTCAAAAATCTTTTATCTTTCTTTATTAACACAGGATAAGATAATTCATGATCTGCTAGAACACAATTTTCAGGTTTGGATTTTCTTAAAAGGAAGGAAAGCTATCTACACCCCATAAAAATGTTCTTATAGGGAACATGGGAGAAATAAAGTTCAAACTAGGTTAAATAAAAATAAAAAATCTCCTATTGGTTCTTTTTGTGTAAAAAATTTTCAGCACCAAAATGTTAAGTTAAAATTGTTTACCTCAAGGGTGACATTGATTGTTTACCTCATGGATAACTTTGAGTTATATTTAGTTACAATACCTATTTCTAAAATATTTAAAAAATAGGTCACCGCATGCCTTGGGACCCATCTTACAAACCCTCCATACAACCTTTAATAGATGATTTTTACAACAGCAAAGAAATGAACTCCAAAGTTTTCACTTGAAAATATGCCATTAAGCATTGAAAAGATTTTCCATTTCAGCGCCTAAAAAGGTAAGGTGATGTTATTAGCAGTATATTGCTAAGGGGAAATGTTTATGTCTTCATCCCACAGGAGGGAAAAATAAAGTGGAAACACTTATTCCTTCTCTGCACTTACTGAACCCACAGAGAACATGAAGGTGCTGGAATGGGCTGGCTCCTCTCAGCCAGGCTGGCTTCCCTTTACCCCTTCACTAGCAGTAGGCACAGATTCTATGAGGTTCCTGTTCTAATGTGTAAGCACAGAGGGCCTAGGGCTCAGGCATGCTTTCTAGAGGCAGGTCTGGAAGTCCATTTCTCTTTCTGCTCCATGGGCTCAATAATGCGTAAATAGTAACACCGGACAAGTGGGTCTGCCCTGTAGATCCAAGCTGCCCTCAGACAGGTTCTCCCAAGACTTCAAGTATATTAGGAAACTATGGCTGCAGACCCAAGTGGGCCTTCTAATTCTGCTTTATCCATAATGAAGTGGATATATGTGTATCTTCATCTGCTTCATTCTTCTCACTTTGTCGTACTGGTTCAGAACTCAGGAGGCGAAAAGAAGTCTATTGTTTTTCTGGCCCTCTTAAATCCAAAATATATGGAAATGAGGAAAGAGAGAGCCAATTATTAGCCTTATCTGCACTTGAGAAAGCCTATGCAAAGTCCTTACCTATCTCCAAAAACTCAAAGTTTCAAGAAAATAAATGTTATTGGTAAAATAAGTAAATAAATTATGAAAACACTAAAATTGTTCATAAAATAAATGTAGGTCAGGAGTATAAGTCATGATGGAAGGAATAAAATCAACAACTGTATTTACAATATGTCAGGTACTGGGTCAAGGTCTTATGTATGAAATCATTTAATTCACACAAAAACATATTATTATTTTTATCATCTCCATTTTACAGTAAGTAAATAAAGGAACAGAGCCTTAAATTATTGGCATAGGATGAGAAGCTAGCGATCACCAGAGCTGGGACATGGACCCAAGAAGTCTAGGTTCTGAGAACGTGATGAATGGCTAAGCCAGACTGCTCAGTATAGTAGCAGAAGAGTCACGGCAGAAAACTTCCATGCAGAATATTTCAAAAGCCTTGTAGAATAAAATTCTAAGAGTCATTTCCAAAAATTGAAGTTTTAATATAATTAAAGTATAAATGAAGCATAAATATGAGACTCTACATGCAAAAATGAAGCTCCCAGAGCTGAGTATTAAGGAAGCTATTTTAACAAAAGTGAAAATGTTTGTTCTGAAGAAACACTGGTTAAAACAGCATCTTCCTGATGAGTGCTGAACTTGGTTTTATTTAAACCCAATTTATCCTACTGTATGTAGCAGGATAGCTAGCTATAATTAAAAACAGAGAAGATAAAGTCTTTGCTGCCTGGAAAGTTTTAAGATTCCTTATAGAAACGTCTAATACTATTGAAGAAAAAAATACATAGCTTAGCATTTGCCAAGTTAGGAAAAAACTATCTTTATTGATCAGAAATAAAACACGAGGTTAACTTTTATTCTTAATTTAGGGACTTTTCTAAGAGTTTTCACACATACATTCTTTTCTGACCTTCAGAGTCACTAAGGCTGAAAGGGGAAGTATAAACCCCCTCATCTGCCCGGAAGGGAACTGGGCCTCTTGGAGGTCAAGTGATTTACTTGCTCAGGAGCACATGACATGTAAACAGGGATTACTTGTCTTCTGACCAGTGCTCTTTATGTTATCTACCCCACCACCCCAAGGAGAAAATAAGGCCTGTGAGGGTGGGGCGCTTGCCAACCTGGCACACATAAGTCAATGCCTGGTCTGTAGAAACCTCTGTCTAGTTCTAGCAGATACAGTACCCATGATGTTTGTTGAATGAATAAGTGATGAATACCATCCTATATGCTAAACATTAACTCTAGGCTAGCCCAGACAAAACATTCACACAAAAGAAGGCAAGACATTCGATCAGCCCAGGTATATGTAGTCCAACTGGATAACTGAGACCCCTGAGATAAGCCAGCCAGCCATTCTCCGTGAGTACAGCAGTATGTCCCACTGAAAACTATCTGAAAAGTCCAGTGCTTTATTTCCAAAGTTCTATAGCAAATATTGGTTCCTCTAATGCACATTATTAAACTCTATGTGAATCCCAAAGTTTCCAAAATACTTACCTCTTCTGTCAGTTTAGTGTTGGATTTTTCTAATGCATCCACTTTTGCCTGAAGGTTGTTTACAGTAGCACTATCAAGAGAAGAAAAAACATTATGATTTCTTATGAACAATAAACAGTATCATGTAATTTCCATTTAAACACCCATCTCATCATTCATTGTCTAATGTCCACAATTCTTGACAGGCTTGCAGGCTCTCAGGACAGCTTACAAGGGGCTATGTGTCTTAATTATTATGTCCTTGGCACTGAAGTTTGTAATTAATAAGCATCTGTTCAATGAAATATAAGAGCTTTGCACTACACAGTAAATTTTAAGGCTTGTTTATAATAAGTTACATGAATTAAGTGCTTGCCATATACCCAATACTCTTCTCAATTCTTTTACTTGCATTATTTCACTTACTCCTTTCAACAAGGAGTATCCCTAATTACAGATAAGGAAACTGAGGAATGAAAAGAGTAAATAATAGTATCATGTTTATATTTCGTTGTCAACTGTAACCATACCTTTGTTGACTTACATCTCCACAGTTCATTGTAGTCATTATTAGTTCTTGGTCCCCAGAGAAAATGTACTTAAACTGTTCTTGAATTTGAATTTTCTAGCTAGAACTAAGACAACTCCAAGTTTATATTAATACTGGTATAATCAGATTATAGGTCTTACTTAAAACTATCTTTTAAAGAGAACTATAACCAAGGTAACAAATAGTGGATACATTAATTATTTTGAATTATTCACCAGCCTTCAGCATAATAACAACAGCAACATACTTGATAACACCAATAGAATTTGGATAGTTCTCCTCAGGAAAGAGGAGACTGTTTCATGTTCTAAACAGTTCTGGAAAATATTTAGTGAGCACTTGGTACATTAATGGTAGTGACAGTAAAGGGAGGGTAAATCAATACCATCAATTCAAAATATAAATGAAAAATGCAAGGGACCAAAAAGATATAAGTAACTTACAGGTACTAGGGCAATGAATGGTTTACCTAAAATTAGGCTTGAAATATGTGGTGGGATCTACTGAACTAAGAGGGTTGCCAATTTTGACTATATGTGTCACATATTTAAGAATTCTTAACTGAATGTATTTATTTAATCACTATAGTTATAATTATATACTACTCTTAAACTGCCTTTCATTAAAGATAACCCAAAAAGTTAAATGCCATTCATTCAATGGCAAGCAGGAATTCTATGTGTATTTGTTGAGTATTGTTTGAATTTATCCCCACTGCCCATCCTCTTCCCTTTCCCCTGCAACAAATCCAAGTAAAGTAATGAAGTTTATTCATTGTTTACTTCAGATGTCTGTTGAGTTCTTCTACATAGTTCTTCTGGTCCAGAATTGCAGTAATCTGGCCATCTCTGCAGGGGTAAAAACACAGAAAATAGAAAATAAACAACGTTTTATAAGATCTCCTGCCCACTCAAATCTTTTCATAAAGCACAGGAAGGAAACTGTGGCATGGATACGCTGAATCAGAAAAGAGACCTGATGTATAATACCCTGAACACATCAACAAAAATGACTCATAGGTTTAAAAATGAAAACAAAAATAATCAAAATAATTCATTTTAGTAAAGCCCTTGTTATAGCTTACACACCTTAATAATTCAGGTTATAAATTAAACATTACAATCCATCAGAGACATTTAAGGAATAAATATTTTCTTCTCAAAAGAGAGTTTTTTTTTAGTTTCACCAGTATTTTTCATAATAACAATTTTCCATTTGTCATAGGAATTGAATTAAGCTTTTCTGGTATAATAATAGTTGTTCTCAAAGGTTATTTGTCTTTAAATGTTATTTATGTTTCAAAGTGAATGGCATAAAAAGCTCATAAAGATCAAGTGTTTATTTTCCAAGAAAATAAAGTATGAAACAGGAGGTTCACGTCTAGAACCAATTAATGTATAAGAGGCAAAAGTTAGATAGCCAGACTTTTCAACTCAAAGACAAAAAAAAGGCCACATACCTCTACTTAAATAACAATTGATATAATCTTAGCTCAGTGTCTAAGGTTAAAAGCTTCAGACTGATGTTTTCAACTGCTACATTTATAAAGGGGAAAGGTACATTTCTGATGTCTAATTTTTAAGCATCACATGATATTTTAAAACCTTTTTATTTTGAAATCATTTTAGATTTATAAGAGCTGTAAAAATAGCACAGTTCTCATATGCTCTTCACTCAATTCCTCCAGTGTTAACGGTTTATATACCCTCACAATGCAAATTTAATATTTCAAATGTTAAGCATACAGAGAATGAAATCCTGGTCAAGAAGACAATTTTTTAAACACTACTTTCAGAGATGGAGCACTGGATTCCTTTTATAAAATTAATCTTTTTTTCTGCCCCTGAACCACACAGCCAGAAAATCACTTCACTAAAACCCCTTTTATGGGTTAGCAGGCACAATAGATATTTTTGGCACCACTCATTTACAGCTATAGCATCAGAAATTCTTTCAGTAAGTCAAAACACTATTGTTGTAAATTTAAAACACTATCGTAGAATATTAAAGAAAAAAGAAACATAATTTTCTTCGTACATACCCTTCACTACCTTTACTGCTGTTCCCATCCTTGAGATACATTGAAAAATCTATAACTCCAACCTACAGAGAGAATTTTCAGAATTTAATATAAAATTAGATACTTTTTCCAAGGCATAACATAACGTCTCTTCCTAGGAACTCAAAACAGTAACAGAGTCGTGACATTTAGTAGAAATTTGTGATTAAAATTTAGTGTTTCACTTTTATCATAATCAAGAATTTGACAAGGGTTGTAAGAATCAAGATTAAGTCAAGAGGACATGACCAGATCATGACTAAGAAAGTCAACAGAATAGTTAAAATACAATACTTACATCCCTTGTCAAATTCTTGATTATGATAAAAGTGAAACACTAAATTTTAATCACAAATTTCTACTAAATGTCATGACTCTGTTAACTTAAAATACAGCTAGATAAACTGAAGGAATACAAAACACTTAAAATCCCAACCACCCACTGTAACATTTTGGTATCTAATCTTCCAAACTTTCACTGATGCAGCAGCTTTATTTATTGGGCAATTAATATGTTCCAGGCCCTGTTCTAGGTGTACTTCATGTACTAACTCTTTTAGTCCTCACAATAACCCTATGAAGTAGTACAGATACTCATTTAATTAATTCCTATTTACAGATAAGGAATGTGAAGCATTGAGAAACTAACTACAAAATAAATTCAGTTAGAAAATGAAGAAGCCAAAATCTGAACCTAAACAGTTTGGCTTCAGAGTCTTCACTCCTAACTACCATGCTATACTGGCTTTTAATATTTAACTTGTACATATCTTTTAGATTACATGTGTATATGTGTGTGTGTGTGTGTGTGTGTGTGTGTGTGTGTGTGTATGTACACACACTTAAGTCTGTGCAAAATATTTAAACAGATAACACAGTTGAGACAAGAATTTGAAAAACATTCATAATACAGATTAGCCAAGCTAGAAGGAAAAACAAATTTTTAATATTCATGTCAAAATTAAAGGAAATCTTTTTTATGACTCATAGAATTTCCCCTAATTTGGTGTAATATGATCAATCCACATTCTGAGATAACAGACCTCAGAGATATCTACTTGGTAACTGGGTAGCTTTCTCATACCTGAGAGTCCAAGTCTTCTCCTTTCATACAGAAATTGGCATCAATGACATTCAGACCCACCAACAGACCAGCAATTATAGCTCCTTCTTCTTCCATCATGAGGGCATTGGGTTCATAGAATTCACTGTAAGAGAAACCCACAGAATGTTCTATTGTAATAACACATCAAGAATCTAAAAATGTATCATGAGACAAGGAGAAAAACACTTGCCTCAAGTTTGAATGGTCATCTATGATAATAGTGAAAAAGTGAGAAAAAAAAGGCTTAGATAGTTTATTTTAGATAACAGGTGAATGAACAACTCTAGGTAATAGACAGTCCGGCTAGAAGAAAAGTGATCAGAATGGTATTTACACTGAAGTGAGTATTCATGTTTTTTCACGTTTGTATTTGTGATGCACCATGGGATAATTTTTAAATCTTTTATGCATCTTAAAAAAAGTGTTTTATTTGTTTTTAGAATTTTGTCTTTTTTCTGATCTGCATTACTGCAATTCATTTTAGGTACCACATTCCTTCAATGTAGTAAATAAATTTTTAAAAATTATGTGATCTGTTAAATTACATATATTCATTTTTGACTAATTAGCAAAAGTTGCCTAACAAGGCATAATAGGTTGAGAATGATCTGAAGTGTTTAAGGGATCATTATGTTTTCTTTAATAAAGTCAGTTTTCATTACAGGAAAAAAAAAATAGAAGCAAGCAAAAAGAAGCATACAAGATACCTTTAATTCTACTACCAATGACTTTGATAAGTAAACTTTCAGTTCACATATGGAGACATATCCTTCTTTGGGGGATACTAAAAAGGTGTTGTATCATTAAAGTTATCTTGAATTTCTTTTTTTGGCTTAACAATATTGTAAATATCTTTCTATTTCAATAGATACTTTTCTGTAGTTTCATTTATACCGCTTTTATAGCATTGTACTGTATGGATACCAAACCTTTTTTTTTTTCCTTAGTCAACCCTTCCTTAATGAACGGTTAGGCTGTTTTTTATCTTTTTACTATAACAAATTCCACAGACCAGGGATAACTGGCTGAAAATGTCTTAGAAATAAAAAAGCAAATGAGGAAAAAAGTACTTGGATAATTCTGAATGGATAAATATTCTAGTAGACTCACAGATGATTACATACTGCTTCCTGATGTACCCAAATTATCAATACACAAAATCTCAGTGACTTGAAATGTTCATTTTCAACCAATCCAGCATTCTATCTGAAACATGACTGTCATCTGTTTTCAACAAAGTCATTTGGGAATGTTCATGGTCCACCTCAATCACTGGTAATAATCAGTACAATTCACTGACATTAGTTTTTCCTTTCATTTTTGATTTTTATAAAAAATATTAACAAATACTAAAACAGTTCAAAAACAGTGCATGAATGATCTGCAAATTTACAGTCTCTCTCAATAAAGCTCATTTGCTATTTTTGTTCTTTGGTAGCCTGTGAAGCTAAGTAGAATTAGAATGAACAAGGAAGGTTCGTTACAAGTTCATGTTCTCAAAAGCCATAGAGTACACACTTTTCTGTGTCTGGCTTCCTTCATGCAATATTTTACCTGAGAAATTCGTATTTTAGTGTATGCAATGGTAGTTCATTCATTTTCATTGCTGAACAGTATTCCATGGTAAGAACATACCACAATGTATCCATTCCATTTACTGTTTTGTCATTGCTACAGGGTTTCTCTGGACACTACTGCACATTACTTTTGGTATATACACATACGTGTTTCTGTTAGATACCTAGGCTTGAAATTGCTGGGTCAAAGTGAGTGGCTATGCATGAAGAAGTGATCTGTCCAGTTCACAAGACTGAACCCATTTATTCTGGTGCTCTGTTGGATAAAGAGCTAATTCTTCAGACCCCAATTTCAATCACACAATTTTGATCCAAGACACTTCCCTACAGCCACCTACAGCTTGAACACTGGATCCTACACCACTTCAAGGCCTGACCCTTGGAAAGGTAAGCTCTCCCTTTGTAGAAATTAATAAATTCCCCAGCATGGCTCCTAATTCTCTTTCTCCTAATTTAATTTTCTTAGGCAAGAAAACCGAAATTAATGGCATATATAGCTGTAGCAACATTAAAACAATGCTCCATATTAGGGTCTGCAATGCAATTTCTTGTAAAAACTGCATTCCTGAAAAACCCAGACACGCCTTTAAATTCTCTATTATTTGTTCTTATTTCTTAGAGGCAATCTGTTACATTTGAATTTCTTTTGGCAAACATTAATGACCTATAGAGTCACCAAAAAAGTACACAAATCATACAGTACAGCTAGGTACATTTTCATAAAGAGAACACATTCATGTAACCAGAACCCAGATTAGGAAACAGTATTATTACTGGAACCTCAAAAGCCTCGTGCCCCTTTCTACTCCCGATTTACTACCCCTCCCAGCCAATGGGAGCCTCTTTCCTGACTTTTATCATGAAGATTAGTTTTGGATGTTTCTGAACTTACAATACACAATGTATTTTTCATGTGTGGTTTCTTTTGACCAACATTACATTCGTGAGATTAATCCACGTTGCTGCACGGAGTTGCTGTATGGTATTCCATTGTATGAATTATACCACAATTGACTTATCCATTCTACTGTGAACAGACACTTGCGGGCTATTACAAACATTGCAGTATCTCTGAACATTCTTGTTCATGTCTTTTGTTGAATTTAACTGTGCATTTTTATTGGATATAATGACTAGAAAGGGAATCACCGAATTGTACAATATGCTTGTGACTGACTTTCACAGACAAGAACAGTTTTCCTAAGTTTCTGTTACCAATTAACTCTCCCATCAGCAGAAAGTGAAGTTACTTCACATCCTTAACAACACAGATATTAGCCATCTTCTTCCTTGCAGCCGTTTGGTGGGTGTGCAGCATCATCACATTGTTGTTTTAATTTGCTTTTTATGTGATGGCTAGTGAAGTTAGGTATCTTTTTATCTGTTTACCAGGCATTCAATTTTCTTTCTTATGGAATGCCTGTTTATGTTCTTTACCCATTGTATATTTGCTTGTCTGCCTTTTTCTTACTGGACTGAAGGAGCGCTTGATAAACCCTGAATATACATCATTTGTTGAATATATACATATTATGTCTTACAGTTATTTCCTTTCACTCTATGGGTTCCCTTTTAATCTTATTGGTGTCTTTTGATGAACAAAGTTCTTCATTTTAATGTAAACCAATTTGCCCATTTTTTTTTTATAGGTAGAACTTTCTGTGTCCTGTTTAAGAAATTTTTACCTACCTTCTGTATTCTTCTTAAAGTTTTATTGTATTTTTTGCTCCCGTTTGTATCTATGATCCATCTAGAACTTTTTTTTGTGTGCTCTGTCTGAATCAACTGCTACACATCAGCTTCCTATCTTACCAAGACTGGGTACATGCTAAGGTGTCAAAAGCCCTTCTTGTTTTCTGAAGGTGTTAAGTTTGACCTGCCCTGCAAAAAGGACCATATATAAGCCATAGTGACAGACTGAAGTCATGTAATATAAAATAACCTATTCTTGAGTATGTGTATGTGAGCAATGGGACAAGGTACTGATATACATGAAATTGTCCTAAATTAACAATTTCTGATCTTCAAAAATGAAACACTTACATGATTTGACCTCTATATGATGTAGAACACGGCAAGAAAAGAACAAAATTCAACAAGAAGATATTCGTACCTGAGAAGTTCTTTCTTGTTGATCAAAGCTTTCATATATTCTGAAAGTTTCTTTTGCATCAATGCCAGACGCAGCCAGGCTCTTCCTCTGCCTACTGGTGTCCTACAAAAGCACAGGAACCAAACAACTAAAAGTAGCAGAGACAGGGACCACAGTGGGAAAGATTCACTTATTCTTGCTATGGTCCCCCAGTAACAGGCCCACAACCTCTCCCACCACATTCCTATGCAAGTAAGTCAGTGAGGGCTAGTGGGAACTGGGGTGTGTTTGGAACAAATAGTCTTGAGAAGAATTAATTATTGAATGATATTACAATTTGAAGACAAGACCTCTGGGAAGCCCAACTGGAAATCTTCCATCAGATTAGTTTTGCTAAATCCTCACAAATTTGGTGTGGATCATTTACATACCCACATACTAATAACCAATAATGCAAACACAGGCCATTGAGGCCTCTATCTGATTAAAATTAAACTGATCTAACTTGGGAAGGTGATCACTCTTCTTTTTTAAGTTCTAAGGCAGGTTCTAGGTGTCAGTTCCTGATGTTCAATTGACAACTGTTTTTAATCTTGGCTGTTAAACTCCTTCAAATACATTCTTTTCCTTAATTCAAGTTCATAATGATACCTCTCTAGATCTAACTTCTTGAGACTCACAGATTCCCACAAATGCTTTAAAAAAATAAGGAAATGTTTGGTATTTTAATATGAAGACAAACACTATTAGATTAATAATAATCATCCCTCACAAGCACTTCCCTTAATATTCGATATTACCAATTCTCTTTTAACAGTGACTACTCATAAAAGCATTATGCATTTTGGATTGCTGTGAAATAAATGATTATGGTTATCACCATCACTCTTCAAGGAGATAGTTAATAAGAATGTCTTTCTTGACAAACAGAATTCAACCTTAAACTTACTTAAGTCCTGGAAGATCTTTGACACTTGCTGTTATCTCTGCAGCTTCTGGAACAAGCTTTTCTACCAGTTCAAGGGGCCCCCAGAAGGATTTATTTTGTCCAAGAAAAGTCTTCTTTGCTAAGGCAATAAAAACAAAGCAACATTTTAATATTCTTTACTGCATAAATGTGCCCTCAACACACACACACATACACATACACCCCTCTCTCACATTTAGTCATTGCTCTTTTCAGGAAACTAGTCCTAGATTATCAGACAGTTCTAAAATTATTCATGCTTTCAGCATAGATAACACTTTGCAAAAATAAAAAATCCCCCACTACCCCAGGCACAGTCCTTCCTCTTTCAGGAAGAATTTATAGACTAGTGCCATAATAAAACATCTCAACAATATAATACTTAAAGTATTAGTGAAGAAAAGAGTCCAGTGAAAAAAAATGTAGTCCAGAAACAGACTATCAAATATTGGGGAGGTAGGAGGAAAGGAAGCAAAGGTGAACAAGACCAGGGGCTGCCCTCAAAAGCTTAAATGGGAAGAGCACGGAAGCAAGAGTGAGAAGATCTGCATTCTAGGACTTGCTCTGCCCCAACTCACTGTGTGACCTGGGGCAAGTCATATCCCATGCGAGGTCTATTCCCACCTGTCAAAAAGAACAGACGTATTGGACTAGATATTTGTAATGGCCCTTCCAATTCTAGAATTTAATGATCTGTTTCTTCAGCCCTATGTGTCCTGTAAGTCAACCATATCCCTGTGCCCAGCATAGGCAGCATTCCAATAGATGAGTATTATTAACTCAAGCCTTGTACTCTTTGGCTCCACAGAGAATGCTGCTCTTCCTGAGCAGGTACTGCTAGGAAACAGCCACATGCACACTTGCACTTGGAGCCATGGCCTACCTTTCAAGCCATGTTTTAGGCAGTGCTCCATCACCACGAAGAACTGCTGGAGTGGTGCATAGTCAGAATCCAGAGTCCTCCCCAAGTTCAGAGCTGATTCAATCAGGCCCTTGATACTCAGCTTGGCCATGTTCATCAGGTTCATGCGTTCATTAGCCATGAGATAATTAGGGTCTGCAGCCAAAGTGGGAGAGGATAAAGCCTGGTTACTGGAAATAGGGTGTTTACAAATTCAGTATAATTACACTGTTGACAACTGCACTGATGGTATAAAACAATGATGGGTGAGATTGCTGGTGTTGTGGCAAGAATCAAGACAGTGGAACCAAATGATACTATTAGTTTTTGTATTCTCCGCCAGGGCCTGGTCTTGCCCACCCCCTCATTCTCCACACAGCTTGTGAAGTGCTCTAAAAAATAACGCCCAAAGTAGAATAAAAGGATAAAATACTTTAAAAGACATTTTGTTCCAAATACACTACTTGCATTTTTGTATTTATACTAATTAGCATTATTATTTAAACTAAGCAACATTAAGGAAACTAGAAATAATTAACATTAGTATAATGCATTACCAGAACTTACTCAACTCCCAAATTTTTAAGACTTAGTATAGCATGTGGATCTCATCAACCAGAGACATAAACTTATAAGGAAAGGGACTAAGTACCACCTTTTACCTGACACAGCTTAGAACAATCTAGGTACTCACTACCTTCATTTATTGGTGCATACCCTGCATCAGGTACTGTGGGCCGCTTCTTACATTATGATTTCCATCCCTCCTTACAACACACTATAGAGACAGTTACCAATAGCATCAACTTACAAAGAAGAGAAATGAGGCTTAGAGAGTAAAGGAGCTGGCCTCTGAACACAGCTCATTAATGGACAACAAAGTCAGAGTCTAGACCATGGTTCTCTGACTCTAAACCCTGTGCTCTTGACCAGTGCAATCTGCTTACAAATACATTTACCACTCCAAATATTTATCCTTCTCTCTTGCTGATCATTCTTTTACATGATTATATTTTTTAATTCTTGTGACTCTATCATTTCAGTATTGCCCTTTCTTTTTGGGTGGTAAAGCAGGCCCATAGGAGTACAGATCAAAGGCCAAGTTTTATAAATGGCAGAATTTGGACTTCGATCTGCTAGCTAATGCTTTTTCCACTTTAACATGTGCATACTCCCAAATATCAGATATGTCAAATTTCTATAAAAAGGCCTAGAGACCCATGAAATATTGTACCTCTTAGAAAGACCAAAAGTACTAATAAAATCCATGCTCTCATAATACAAAAAACTTACCACACAAACCAGAGATTTTACCCAAATTATCCCAAGTAATATTCTTCTCACAATGTTTTCATTTGTATCTGTTTTTACAGTTAAATGAGCAAGGTCAAATGGCCAAATTCTCAGCTAATCTTCATCTTGGTTTGTTATTGTGTTCTCTAAGGTAATATTTGTAGAGAAATACTTTATTATGAAAGTCAGAATTGGTATGTATAGCCATTAATTTTTTTCCATCTTTAACACCAACAAATGTTTTAGGACCATGCCTCAAGTGTGGCTTTTTTTTGTTCAGAGTAGGTCAACTTGTTAAGATTAAAATAAGCTACAAGGGGACACTGAAATACACCAAAACTATCCCTAAAAAACAGCCATGAAGAACACCTTTATAAGATATTAATTTCCAGCTCTTATTACCAGCATTTGTGCACACTTGTGTTTCTGACTTCCATTAACTGGGAGAAAGGACCAGGACATGGGTGTGTGGGTATGCAGCAATGTTTTGGACAGCTACTGGATTCATTTACCTCCCAACAGATGGCAAGAAAATGTGGTTGGAGATGGAAACTGGCAGCCCCAAAGTGCCATTCTCTCTGCCTCAAGCCTGTAAGCCTGTAGACCCTTATTCAGGGAGCTAATAACAAAATTAAACAATGCTGCTAGTCAAAGTATACAACTTGATTCCCATCTAGCAAGAACTCATCAAGTGAGAAGAGCTGAATTTGGAGTATGGACAAAACATCATGCTTTGACATTGTTTGCAACAGCTAAGACATGGAAGCAACCTAAGTGTCCATTGATAGATGAATGGATAAATAAGATGTGCCACATATATATACACAGTGGAATATTACTCAGCCATGAAAAGAACAACATCTTGCCATTTGCTAATGCTAAGTGAAATAAGACAAATATCTCAATTCACTTATATGTAAACTAAAACACAAAAACAGCAACAGACTCATAAACACAGAGAACAGACTGGTGGTTGCCACAGGGCAGGAGGGGCCTGGGGGTGGGAGAAATAAGTGAAGGGGATTAGGAGTAAAGAACTTCCAATTATAAAATAAATTAGTCATGGGGATGAAGGTACAGCATAAGGAATATAGTCAATAGTGTTGTAATTTCTTTGTATGTTGACATGGTAACTACACTTATCGTGATGAGCATATAATTTTTGAATCACTATGTTGTACACCTGAAACCAACATAATATTGGATATCAACTATGTTTCAATAAAAGAAGCCCCACCATGCTTTGAGACACTTTCCCAGAAATGGTGATGGGTTTACACTGGCTCTTCTACATTGCCTCATCTCATTCTTCTTATAATCGGTAGCAGAAATGTTCAAGACATCTGGTTGGGATCTGGGGTGCATACACTACACAGAAAGATGAACTAGTGTCTTGGGAAGTTAAATTTCTAACACCTCGGACTCCACTAGTATGGTAACCTGCATCAAACACAAACAAGCTGCCTGTTTCTTTTATAAAATAGTACTCTCAAATCTGGAACTACTGATATTTTGGGCCAGAAAATTACTTTTCCTTGGAGCTGTTATATGAGTTAAGTTTAGCAGCAACCCAGGTCTTTACCCACTAGATGTAACACCCTCCAGTTATAACAACCAAAACACCTCCAGATAATGCCGAATGTTCCCTGGGAGACAAAATCAGGCTCTCCCCATTGAGAATTACTACTCTAAAAAATGAACGTTAAACAAAAATCATGGTAATTTGACAATTAGATAATAGCTCAAAAGAACTTACTGCTCATTATTAATTGTTTAATTCATGTAAAAGTCAAAATGATTATGTTTTAGTGATTATTATTATCCACACTTTGTGTTGACTAGTATACAGGAGTATGGTTACTACAATAATTTTAATTATCTTATCTAATTAGTACTAAGTTAAACTACTGAACATAATTAGTACTTAAAATGATTTCTTTTTCCATTTTGCAATGTTGGCTTCTAATAATGAATAACCATTAATCTCTCATAGAATAAGAAAATCTCTATTCAATCAATTTGTTACTTGTCTTGAATTATATTAAAGTATAAAAAAATTCTGTGGAAGTAATAAGCACACAGGAACTTTTGAGAATTAAATTGTTTTTTGACATAGATGATAGGTGAAATTCTTAAGTGTGTTAAAATTGAGTTGAATACTTAACAATATGTGATCTTTTCTGATATTTTATACTTTTAACTATTTTATACTCTGAACTAAAAGAATTTTGTTATATTGTATAGTCCAGAAAATCATTAAAAAAAATACATGACTTTTGCAATGTTGTTAGTCATACTTTTTAAATGAGGAAAATAAAAATTTAAATTTTCACCATGCTAACTTTAACACTATTATTCCAAAACCAAACTTTCTGTTCATTCACTCATTTATTTTTTTCAATAAATATTGAACATCTACTGGGTGTTAGATACTGTAGTTAATGCTGGGTATCCAGAGATAAAAGACCTAGCCCCTGACATCAAAGAGCTTACTATTTATCAAACTTGGGTAATACAGATGTCCGGGGGGAAAAGCAGGGCAGCATATGAACGCTTGAAATTTCAGTATAATCACTATTATCTTTAACAAAGATCAATCTTATTCCAGTACAAATAAATTGTTTTTATATTAAACCAAATATATCCAAACTATGGAATAGAATGCAGATTTTATGTATTTTCTAAGGCTAAGACAATACATATGATATTAATGTAAGGTTTCAGACAGGCTGTAAGTCCAATATAATCTCCTCTTCCATTGGATGTACTGTGGAAAAGTTTGAGAAGCACTGTAAACATAGTGCAATAAGAACACTAACAGAATTACACATAGGATAGTACCGGAATATGCACAGAAGATACCTAACAAGGCCCCTTCATTTCCTTTAAATGGAAAGGGCAGATATGTGTATGTAAGTGCTCATTTTTTAACTTATATGTTTATTCACTCTATACCATTTTAAGGAGATTAAGAAATATCCATTAGCATAGCTATTACTTAACATTGTATTGAGGGTGGCAGACCAATGCAATTAGAGAAGACAAAGAAATTGGAGACACATAAACTTTAGAAAAGTGGCTTATATATTACTGCTCTCACACAATCAGATTTTATAGCCAGAAAATCAAAATAAACTACAATTTGTATAAAAATTTAAATTCAGAAAGGTAGTAGAGTACAAGATTAATACATAGATATTACCAGGTGCCATATATTTTGAAAACAGAGGATGAGCGTTGAATTCAATCTTAAAGGACAAAAAGAAATCAGGCAAGGAAGGGGGTAGGCGTAGAGCTGTGAAAGGAGCGGGATGGCAGGAACAGCTTGGGTAAAGGCACAGAGGCACGAAAGAACATGGCAAACTATGAAAAATAAAACTGAAAAATGCCAGAAGTTTATGAGGCATGGGAGTAAGCACTGTGAGGCAAGATAAGGGAAATCGATGAGGGAGAGATCGCTAAGGATCCTTTTTAAGGAGTATAGATTTTACTTTAACCTTGGTAAAGATTTTAATATGAGGCATGATGTCACAGATATGAATTTTAGAGAAGCCATTGCAGTAGCCTTGTGGAAGATGGTTTGCAAGGGTTTAAGAACTCAAAGCTGAGCTGGAAGTAAGGGTCTACTGCAATAGCTGAGGAGAGAGATAAGGAACGGGACTATAGCAGTACGTGCTGTGTGGAGAGGAGGGATTCACTCCGAGAGACATTCTACGGGCAGTGTCAGGACTTCAGGACTTGATCACCACTTGGCTGTGAGGCAAGAGGGAGAAAGAATGGAGAAGAGCTTCCACATTTCTAGTTTTGGTGATTAGATGCATGGTGATGCAAATGTGGGAAGCAGCAGGAGCAGTGGACTGAAGAAACCATGCAGAAATAATGATAATTACAATAATAAACTATAGTAATTGCTTTTCAAATCAAAGTTCTTTCTTTCAAAAGCATGTGGATCTTCATTATCTCATCAAGATTGCTAATTTCCAAATCAGGAAATTTTAATAAAATGTGAAGGGTCATGTCGCTCATCTAGCTTACAGTGATAATACACGTGGACTCAAAGCCATACAGAATAACAGTGGGTCACACTGTTCTGCAAATCAATCATCCGACCAAGCCCCTAATACAATGACTAACATTCATACAGCACAATCTTGAAATGTTTTATGGATAACAAGGAAAAGTAAGTCATATTTAACATTGCATTAAGTATGCTATATTGTATCCAATTCTTGGTAAAGTGGGAATAATTAATATGTAGCATAAGCAGTTACTCTCCAGAATTTCCTGGTTATTTAATGAATCGAAATTTTTAACTTATATGAGAAACAAAACAGTTGTCATACAGAGATTCTCCAATGACATCTACATTAGGATGAAATTAAAACTGACAAGCTAACAGAAAGATATAGGAAAGAAAGCTATGTCATAATGACTGAAGACCAATAATTCCTAAATAAATCTATTTCAGCTTTTGCTGTAATAATTCTTGGGGTATAGAGTTGAGCATAAAATGAGTTGTCCTTGATAGTGCAAGAAATTGCCAAAATTACTAAAATTATCTTGTTGTAATACACCATGTAATTATGAACTTTTACTCAATCCTCATTTAAAAATAATTAAGAGTCTTAGGATCCTTAGAGATTATCTATGTAACTATATCCACATCTATTTTCCTTAATGCCATTTCAGCCATCATATAAACTTCTGCTCAAGAGTAATAAAGAAGAAATTCACTTAAGTATATTTTCTCTGGTACCACTGAAATCTGTTAATGGAGTTAGTCAAGAAAATTTAGCCACAAATTAATTTTTTCTTGCTACCTTTCCTTGGTAATAACATAATCAAAGATGTACTTCACTAAACGTAAGCCTCATCAACAGATTCTATTTATCCACTACTATTAAAATGTTTGATATTAATCACCTATTTATGCCAATTAATTTATATGATGCCAGGCAAGGAATCTCTTTGGGTGGGCCTCAATTTCCTCATGTTTAAAATGAGGGTTAAAATTGTACAGTAATTCTCTTACCTGATGGACACAACACACACCCAATATCAATCATAATGACTCAGTGCAGCACTAACTCTCCAGAGAGGGACACATTAATATCCTTGGGATGGGGAGAAAGAACACAGTTTGGAAAACCCCCACACAATTCTGATACCAAACGAACTAGATCCTTGATGCTCTTAGTGTGGTCCTGGAACAACATTGGCATCACCTAGAAGCTCTTAGAAATGGGAAAACAGGTTCCAATGGACTACTGAATCAGCAGGGTTTGCACTTTAACCAGACCCCAAGGCAATCTGTATGTGCATTAACATGTGAGAAGAACTGATCTAGCTGACTCTCCTAGCACTAGCATATTGTAATTCCTTACTTCACAGAGGGCTTCTTCAAGGGCAACTAATAAATACATAAATTATTAGAAAACCCCAGGAAGAAGGAAAAATAAAGATTAGAGCAGAAATAAATAGTGACTAAAACTACTGAGAAAATCAATGAAACCCAAAGTTTGGGAAACTTTCCAAAACTAACTTTCCAAAGTTAGTTCTTGGAAACGATCAACAATATTAACAAACACTTAGCTAGAATGACGAATAGAGAAAAAGATGACTCAAATTACTATAATCAGGAATGGAGAGGAGATGTTACTATTGAGCTTACAGAAACAAAAAGGGGCTGGAGATTGATTCCAACATCAATGACCAATGATTTAGTCAATCATGCCTCCATAAAAGCACCAGCTGAAAAGGGTGAGAGAGCACCTGGGCCGGTGAACACACCGTAGTGTGGGGGAGGCACCGCATCTGGAGAGGGCACGGAAAACCCTCCTCCCCCCTATGCTGCCCTGCGTGTGTCTTCCACCTGGCAGTCCTGAGTTGTGTTCTTTTATAATACACCTGCAGTTGCCTAAGTAAACTCTCTTCCTGAGTGCTGAGAGTCTTTCTGCCAAATTACCAAACGTGAGGAGGGGCTCTTGGGACCTCTAACTTTTAGCAGGTCTGTCAAAGCAGAGATGACAACCTGGACTTGAGTTTGTGTCTGAAGCGAGGGGTGTCTTGTAGGATTGAGCCTTTAATCTGTAGAGTCTGTGCTAACACCTTGTGGATAATGTCAGAATTGAATTGGTTGGTGGTGAAATTGAAATGAATCCTCCACACACTTAGTGTCAGAAGTGTTTGTGAATAGTGGAGGAAAAGTGTTTTTCTTTTCGGGTTCCATTCGTCTAATCTTTAAAAGATGTGCATTTATATACAAGCCTGTCAAGAGTTACCTATGAACCCATACTGATTTCTTCTTCATTGGGCCCCCATATCACAATAAAATCACTTTTAGTTTTGGAAAGTTTCCCAAACTTCTTCAGGTGCCTTCACATGAAGAATTCCACAGCACAGAAGAGTATCTAGATTTCTGGGACATGAGAAGTTAGGACAACAGTTAGGCTTCTTTGTTTTGATGTAACATAAGATCCTTAGATGATAAATATAAATCCAAGAGTTCCTTGCTTTGCTGTTTATTCCATTGAAATAATTTAAATGTTAGGGGCAATAGTGTGGCCTAGAACAACTAGATCTCTATTACAGAAGAGTTAGATCTCCTGTCTCATATTCCCTGAGTAATATTGGGGAAATTTATCATTTCTTTGTATCTCGCCTGTAAAATGCTGAGAGAGACAACCCTCCTTGGATTTCCCGTGCCACTACATTTCTTTACTGGGCTATTATAAAAACTGCAAGGCCCTGACCACTCTTTCACCTGGGCCACTTCTTGGGCTGTTTAACTAGAGATGAAGCTTTCCTATTGTTTCCTATAAAAACAATGGATTCCCTAAACTCAGTGTTCCTCAGCTGCATCAGAAACCCACCACCACACCACATACAGAGCATCCCACTGAACCACAACGCTTCTCCCAGGTGGGATTCTGGTGCGGGAGGAACTAAAACGTGTTGGTGCAATAAAGTCCTTTGTCGCTGACCTAGGACTTTGTCTTTTGCCAGCATCCAAGAAAAAGTAACGGGCTAATTTTTTAGCTGTTAAGTAGTAAAAACCCCAGATCTGACAAACAAAAACAAAAAACCCAGGAATAATCTCTACCTTTAGTTTTAACTCCTGGGAAATATTATATACTTGTGCTCCATGAGACGATACCAAAAGTAGTATGAATAGAAGCACAATAAATTTCAGTATACTGTCAGGACTTAGACAGACCCTAACTGTGCAATCAAGAAGACATGGAAGAAAGTATTTCAAAAGGTGGATATGGGTGGGTTAAGTGAGCTGAAGGAAATAGGAATGAGATGTGGAAAACACAGAAAGGGGAGAGTCAAGATGACAGAGGTCTCTAAGACTAGACTTGTATATTCATGGAACAGGCAATGGGAGCCACTGTAAATTCTGAGCAGGGAAGCAGCATGATTAAAACTTTGGAGATGATGAGTCTGAAAGGATTAAACAAAGTGAATTTGGGGGAAGAGGATTAAAACAGCCAGCCATGAAGAACTGTACCTCTTATGGAAACAGAGGAGTCAAGAATGACCCAAGGTTTTTGCCCTGTGAGACTGGAAATGAAAATGAAAAACTGAGTAACAGTTTTGGATGTAAGGAGTAAAATCATCTTGGTTTTAATTACAGTAAAGGGCTTTATGTGGAAGCATTCTCAACATACATTTTATCACATAGTTGCAAATAAGTTTGGGGTTGGTCAATCACTAACATAGGGATAATAGCACTAGCAGTTATTAGAAAAGATACTTTCACCAGAAGAGATGTTTTAAAGAGAAACTGAAGGATTCAGGGTTGTGGGTCCAGCTTTCAAAGGGTGCCAACAGTTATAGGCTGGGAACAGAACCCAAAATAGAGTCACTTCCGAAAGGGTTCTTTTGCAAATAACTTGGTAGCTAGAACTGAAATGCGTATATTCCAGAAAAGCAGTATAGGATACTGGAGTGTCTTTCAAACTAAAGGTCATACCCTTCAGTGGAGTATAAAATCAATTTAGTTATCTCCCACAGAGTAAGGTCATGTATTGTTTTATGAAACTTCTGTCATAGATATATACAAATAAATGATGTGTGTACTGAGTATTCATGAAAATACATCTTTACAGTGAGTCTTGAGTCAAGTAAGTCTGAAGAACTTTGGTATGGTGGTTAAGAGCACAAACCCTGGAGTGAGCCTGCTGAAGTTTGAACTCCACTGGAATGCTTCCTTAGCTGTTTGATTTTGGGAAAATTTATTTTCTTTCCTTTTCTTTTTTGTACTCTTTTTATGAGATAATTGTATAATCACATGCAGTTGTAAAAATAAGTGAGATATCATGTACCTTTAACCTAGTTCCCCCAAAGGCAACTTCTTGCAAAACTAGAGTATATTATCATAACCAGGATGCTGACACTGAATTACAGTAAAAACACAGAATGCTTCCATCAACACAAGGATCCCTCAGGTTGCCCTTTTATTGCCAAACCCACTTCCCTCCAGTCCCCTACCCTCTCTTAAGCCTTGGCAAATACTAATCTATTCTCCATTTTTATAGTTCTGTCATTTCAAGAATGTTACATAAATGGAGTCATACAATATGTAACTGTTTTTTTTCCACTTAGTGTAATTCTTTAGAGATTCATCCAGGTGGTGTGTGTATCAGTATTTTGTTTCTTTTAATTGCTGAGTAGTATTCCATGGGGAAAGTTTCCTTAACTCTGCAGGATTTTACTTTCCTCATTTATAAAATGATGTAGGGTTTTGAAGATAAACAAGTGCATCTATGTTAAGTGTTTAGAAATGCTTAGGACATACCAAGAACAAAAAATTGGTAGCTAATAAAATTATTATGGTCCTCCATAAATACAAATTCAACAATTTTATATAATTTAAAATAAACCTTTATTGAATGATTATGTGATATAGTGCTAGATGGTAAGACAATCTTTTAGGTATGTTTCTTCCATTTTTCAAGAAGATGGACATAAAGTCTAAACACAAAAGAAAATGTGACCAAGGGACTAAGTAAGCAAGCTTGATCAGGTAATAAATATTTCACACAGGTATGTTATTTCCTTAATTCAAGTACTGTCCCAATCATCTCAAAGCTCATAGATAATATGGTAATCTGGAAAAGTGCAGATTCACAGAATCTGTTCAAATGAGTATAGAAAGGATTTCAATATTTATTGCAGAACTAAAATAATGAACTATGTGCTTTTTATTATTTCACTTAATCTTCATAATTTTCTAGTGAGCTTCAAAACTTTCAGACATAAATCAATAGCATTATAATGAGATGAGACATGACATAATAATTGATCAATGTTATATGGGTGATACGACTCCTCCCTAAGACACTTCATATTCTACTAGGCAGGAATTACAGATACATTGAATGTAAAACCACCCATTATGGAAGAAATCAGTTCACCAGAAAAACCTGCAATCTTGTCAAAATTAGAATGAAACAAAACTCAAAAGCTAACAGTTCAAATCTGCATCCTCCTAGAGTTTGTTATTTTAAAATGCAATTTTTCAGGAGGGTAGGACCCAGCATTAACACTTCATCTATTAAAAAAGCCCACTGTCATGACACATTCCTAATAACAATAAGAAATAGACTCGAAACAGCTCAGTAGTAAAGGTCTCCTGAAAGGATCTGAGCCAACATACATCATCAGCTTTCCCAGGATCCTCCCCAGACCTCGAGCTGCTTATGTATGTTAGGTGTGGGTAATACACTCCACAACTCAAATTTGTTTGTGTTATAGGTACTCATTTACCAAGACTCTAAGTTATGTAATACAGTAAAATTCTAGCATTTCACATAACTGAAGAGAGACTGAAGAAGTAGAAAATGATATAAAAAAGACAAGGATGAAATGACTCAAAAATAAAAGTTAATAAGTCATTTCTCTTTCCCCATTCTGATTCACTCTCTTTTTAAACAACATTCCAGAAAGTCTTTCCTGTAAATAGGTTCTTGGCCAACATTACCATACATCACTTGACTGGTAATCTATTAACATCATCAAAGTATTGATGTAATTCACATCTTCTGTTTTTTTTGTGTGCTATACTGCTCCAATTCACCTTACTTCCTCTTTGATTTCACCTACCATTATTATTCACCAAAAACAAAATGAAAAAGAGGAGGCTGACTCTCAGAGTAGGCTTGACTATTATAGTAATACTTTGTATTAAAGAAATGGAATTTTGCCAGGGATGAGCCATATGGAAGAAGTCCTTAAGAAGGGCATAGTTTTGCTGGCTTTGCATAGCATTTTTTCTTTAATACCTAGTCTATTAAAGGGATCATAACCTTAAACCTGCATGGTACTTGGTAAATAATAATAGCAGCTAACAGAATAGTAAATACTACTCACTGAATCAACACTCTCTCTCCTCTTTTTCTCGTTTATGAACTGCCAATCAACTATACAATACTGATTTGTTTTTTTCATCAAATTATATATAACTAGTTATATTAAAAGTAGAAACAAAGATGGAATAAAAAGATAGACTGACTATAGGAAATGAGAGGAAACAGGATGATTTACTCATTCAAAGTAATGTACTGAAGAAGACACTATTGGGCATCACTGGAGAAAGAACTGCCTTAGTTTCACCTGGTGTGACCAAAACTACCAAATCATTCCAGGTCCAGTGAAGATACTGAGAAGTTTAAAATAATCTTTGCTCTCGAAGATTTTATTCTTTAATTAGCATGATAAACACACAGGAATTAGAGGGCAAGTAAAAAGCCTTAAGCTCCAAGTTCTGTAGGACTGCAGCAAATGGAGAAATGAACGTGGGCCAGGGCTCTGGGGAGCACTTTTGGGGCTGGCATGGAGACTGACCCAGATGGTACAGAGGGAGGGGAACCGGGGAGTCAACACTCTGGCTGGGAGGTCACAGGAAAAAGGCAGGAGGGGAGGCTGGCGGCAGCTCGCAGTTGTCAGCAGGAAGGCCAGTGTGGGCAGAGCAGTGTGTGTGCTCAGCGAGTGTGCCCCAAAGCTGGGGACCTTCAGTTGCTCAGGCAGAGTGGGGGAATGGAAAATGATACAGTAAAGTGTGACCAAACTTAATTTTTCTACTTTTACTATAAAATGTGTAAATCACCTTGAGCTCCCTAAAGTTAGGGGTCAATTACAGAAGAAACAATTATTGGTTTGGGAAACCATCATACATTAGAAAATATGTGCTACTTTTCAAAGTAAGTCCACCAGAAAGGAATGCTATTACATGACCAAAGGAAAGGCACTTAATGTTATGGAAATCTAAGAATCAGGGCAACATTCCACACCAAATACTTTACATTCCTGGGATACGTTTTGTTTTTTTTTTACTACTACTATTATTTCCATGGAATTTACAAAAATAAATAATAATATATATATCTAAAATTATATATAAATATATAAATATATATAATTTTCATGAATGAAAAAACGGCCATAGAAAAACTTGATATAATTTTGAAAGAAAGTCTCTTTTGCACATGTTATTTAAAAAAATATCCTAAAGGAACAGCATAAACATATATTAATGCCACTTTAGTTTGAACCACAAGGATAAAGATTTCAAATGCAAGACTCTGAAAACCCTAAATCCAGTATGAAGTACCTTTATGGGAAATCTGTCAAATATGCTTACTGCTCCAGTTATTGACATGGGAAATACAACCTAAAGCTGACACTCCCTCTCATGGAAACAATCAAAAGGTGGTTAGAAGATTTCAAAAAGAAAGAGAAAAAAAAGGCTGAAAGATGTTGGTGTGGCACGCACCTTCTGTATCATCGCGCATTTGCTCCACCAAATCTGTCAAATCCTCCCAAGAGTCTTTGCAAACGGCAAAAAGAAAGGAAAAGAAAGATAAAATGTCATGCAAGCCAAGAAAGAAAAGTGCCATTAAAAACAAGCTTTCAAAAGGGATAACTGAAAGGGAGATTCCTAGAAATCTTTCTGCTTAAACCTGAGATTAGCAGTGAAAGGGCTGGGAACGCACCCCACGGAGGAATACGACACTGAACTAAGTAGGGATATCAACTATGACTATTAAATGTTTCGAAGCTAAGATTAGTAATTCCAATGTTTCTTATGAAATGAAACAAAGATGCATATCTCATAAAAAAGGTTAACATTCTTATTCCCATTGAAAATCATGATTAGGGTCTTGGTATTTTAGCTGTATACAACACTGACTTCATTCAACATTGGATCACTTCAGTGGAGCTGAAAAACATGTGGGGTATTTTTTAGACTCAGGACAAATATCATGAGGCGAACCAGTGACTTCTTAAAATAACTGAAGAAAAATCTAAATACCTTTTCCAATGCCCTCCACCTCCATAGTCTTCCCCAAAACAAAATAAAGGAAATGCTGCTTTGAAGACAGACAAGTAAATCACTTATAATTCAATAAAGACAGAGGTTTATTCAATTAAAACTACAGTACCCTCCCCTCTTACTATGAATTCAATATTCTTGTACACAGAATACTTCATGTGAGGTAAAAGACAGGAAAGGGTGAAGATTACAAAAATAATATATACTTCTGTGTCTTCAAGCTGTACGATCATTATTCTGAAGTAAATTTTGAGAACCTATAGAAATTTTTAAAAAATTGATTAGATATATCCTTCAGTAACCAAAACTATCACACACAACTCTAAATATTCATACTTAAACTCAAATAATGTGATTTTCATGTGCAAATACACAGCAAATAAAAGGTATTTCTCAGAGGAAGAAGCATAACAGAAATGAGAACATGGGCAAAGAATACTTTGTCCATGATAAGCCTTCTTTCTTGAAAGTTTTATTGCAAAAGCCAGCATAGGGTTTGAAGTAATAACTTGGAATCATCATCTAGGAAAAGAATTTATCATCTGTCCTACTCTCTCATGAGTTTATTAAATTATCACTGCAATTAAATTGATTAAGTCTTAGTCCTGATGTGGTAGAATGATTTTCAAGGGGGGTTATTAAGAGTATATTCAATGCCAAATATATGGTCAGTTGTCCTACAAGGATGTATGAAAGATACCCATATATAAAAAGTTAAAATTCAAATTCAGAAAACCGGGGAGCAGATGGAAATATAGTCATGTGATATGTGATTAGAGTGAAACTCTTTTGAAAACTAGGTATATATAAATTATTGACAAAATAGGTCAGACAAAAGGACAGATATTTTTTTAAAATGCAAGGACCTTATACCTTATTATACTTGTATTGTCTCCCAATTCAAATCTAGCAGTTAAGCATTTAATAGAATATCTCAGGAGTACAGCATAGAGAATCAGGAATAAATTTCCAACTGTCATCAACAACCTGACCAAATCAGTTTATAAACAGAGGAAGGAGAGCACGGCTCAGAGAACACACTCGAGAGCCAAGCACCCCAGCTCGCATGCCCTTTACTGGCTGCATGACCTTGGTCCAGGTACTTCATGTCTTCTCAGTTTCCTCATCGATAAAACAGGGAAAGGAACAGTACCTATATCTTGTAGCATTGTTGTGAGGAGTAAAAGCGTAAACACAGGTCCAAAATCTTTTTTCTGAATATTTTTTGGCTGAATGTATTTTGAAATTCCTAATTAAAAAAAAAAAAATTAGTAAGGTAAAATGGTACATCCTGGGTCCAAGAAACATGCAGAAAACAAGTGGGCCTGGAGCAGCACTTCACCATCAAGCGCATTAATATTTCTGCAGAAAATAAATGAATATTCAAATTAAGTAGGATAAAGACTATAAATAGCCTGAAGTAAATTTGGGTAGTGTTTTAGCACCAAAAGAGTTCAAGCAAATTTATGAAAAATGCTTTTGGTTTTTCAGAACTTTTTTGGTATTTTGCAAATGTGGATCTGTATGTATAAAGCCCTTTGAAAGTGTCTCATAGGGAGAAAGCAATATAAGTGTTAGCTACTATTATTTTATAGTTCTAGTGTTAAAATACATTGTATGTAGATAATTTGCATGTTATTTTCAGCTATAATCCTGACAACACACTACTGATTATACTACGTAGGATTACAGATTCACTCTTAACTATCACATTGATTCATTCTACAGACTGGCCACATGACCTTGTGAAAGTCAGTAAGGTGAATGTTTTTATTTTTTTCTGTTTCATTTTTATTCTATTTTGTAATTGATTTTTTATTTTCTTTAACTATAAACCATATGTCACCTAATAAAATTCTATATTATTAATGCAAAATACAAAGATCTTCTAAGATTTGTGCAGAGAAGAGCTTTGGAAAATGAATTTCTAGGGAAGAATGGGTATTGAGTACAAGGGATCTTCTCTGACTTTCCCCTTGGCAATATCCCATCTATATTTCTGTTCCAACCATCAATATTTTTTTTTGTTTTTAGAACTTAAAGTTTTACATGTCGGGGTGATATAATCAATTTAAAAGAGCTCTCCTCTCTTTAAAGGCAAAAAGTGTGTTTTCTCCTTTTAAAGTTGTTCTGTACCTTGGTGTGCTCAAGATTTTATTGTAATAAAGAGTGCCATTCTTTTATAACCCCCAAGGGATTTATAAAACATTTTTTTAAATTGTGCCTTCTGGAATATGTTTGAATTATTAAATCAGCAACAATGAATGTATTTAATATACAAGTCAAAGAGGGATGGTAGCATGGGTAACTCACCTCTTTCATAGAATATTTCATTTTTCTAGGGATAATACTTTGTTGTCTTGAGCATGTTTTGCCTCATCTAAAGAAGGACATCAACTTTAATTTGTAACATACTACATATAAGCAAATTGCAGAGAGGAGTAATCTGAAGGCTTGCTGGTTGACAGGAAGATTGGTCTGGATTAAGTTTGCTGTAGGCAATGCATAATTCAGAGTTGTGCCAATCAGAATTGTGCCAGATGTGCACTATACATGTTACAAAGCAAAGAGTAAAGGGAGTTCCCAAAGTTACTCTGGCTAAACAATCAGCCTCAGTTCCTACGCAAAACATGACTCACGAGGAAAGGAGTGTGTAGTTCAGAAATGCCAAGCAGACTGTTACTGTGTGACTGCAAAGAGACAGGTAACAAAATATCAGGACCACCACTGCACTCCAAATGCTTGGATAATACGGTTAAAAACACTGCAAATAACAGACTATAATTATTTTAAAGATGAATACAAAGATATTTTTTCAAGTAAAAGATATGAGACAAGGCTGGAACTGTACAGGGGTCCTGAATAGGAAGCACAGCTTATTTGAGGTTTGCTGAACTATTATTTCCTTGGCTGTCATTCTGTTATAGGTCTACGAATGAATAAATTGACAGACTAAGTTATGTAGCTTTGGAAATATTTACTTAGGTGGCACTGTAAAATATTTGCTCTTACAGGTCAAGGTACTCAGTGAGGACAACAGCAGTGTGGTCTGGCAGAAGGGGCCCTGGCTTTGGTATTGCGACAGATCTGAGGTGGGACCACTACAAGGCATTGGGCCCTGAATAGTTTTTTCCTTTTTTTCTGGTTGAGGGGAGCTGAGACTCCTTTCCTCCTGAGAAGCGCTTGAATGGCTCAAAGTGCCTCTCCGTTGTTTACATATGTGTGGCTACGAATCTCTCTTCCTCTCCAAATACCCTTTCTTCAGGAGTATTACTGCCATGGACAACCTAGTTACAGACAAGTTCAGAGACAACCAACTTAAATTGTCTAAGAGTTTTTGACTGAGTGTTACTTTTAAAAAGTTTCTTGGGGAAAACCTTCCTGAAGCACCAACTACTGATCACCATTAACGCTTTGAAGGACTGTTGTAAAAATAAAAGGAATTTAAAATATTTAGCACATCACAGGTACCCATGTGTGCCCTGTATTCTGATTTGCCTACAACCTGAATTTCTCTAAGTATATTTGCCATAATTATTCGAAGAAAATAGAGGGAAGGGATTAAAAACAACTCAACTTAATACTGAACACAGGGAAGAAAAGTTAGTCAACATAAGTGGACCACATGACAAATTTAACAGCTGAGGCAGCTGAAGTGCTGTTAAACTAACAATAATCAGCTTGCTAACCTAATGGGAAACTAGCAAAGGAACAGCCAGGGTAATTTTTAAAAATATTGAGGTCCTATTCTAATAAACCAGTAATTTAAGCTAAGGTCTCTCTTGTCCTACTATTATAGGAAAAACAAACATCAGTAAAGAATACAAATGTGCTTGGGAAAAGTAATATTGTTATTGTGTTACTGTGATTTATAATAAATATTTATAATTGGTCTTTTTCCCCAGTCCCTGACATAGGGCTTCTGAAACCCTTGTAAATCCCTAAGCACTAGGAACACCTTTTGCTCTAATGAGGTGACTATGGGTAGGCTAGGGGGGCTGGTCCCTAGAAAACCCAAGCCATAATTAGAATTTTGTAACTGTCAACCCCACCCCATCCCCCACTTCTCTCGGGAGGGGAGAGGGGCTGGGAATGAGTTAATAGCTAATTGTGCCTACATTAGGAAGTCCCCACAGAATCCCAACAGTATGGGGTTCGAACACTTGCAGCCTGGTGAACACTTCAGGAGGACATCTCCATTCAGGAGGGACAGAGCTTCTGAACCCAAGACACTCGCAAACCTTGCCCTATGTATCTCCTCATCTGACTGTTCATCTGTATCCTTTATAATATCCTTTAATAAACTGGCAAATATAAGTTAAGTGTTTCCTTGAACTTTGTGAGCTGTTCTAGCAAATAATTGAATCCAAGGGGTTGAAGGTCACTGAAACCTCTGATTGGCAGCCAAGTTGGACAGAAGCTGTGGGTAAGCTCAGGACCTAGTACTTGTGATTGGCATCTGAATGGGGGCAGTCTTTGGGTTGAGTCCTTAACCAGTGAGAACTGATGCTGTCTCCCAGTAGATAGAGCCAGAATTGCATTAAATTGACTTAATTGTGTTAAAATCTAAATTATAGGATAACAAGCTGGTGTCTCAGAATTGCTTGGTATTTGAAATCTCCCCAGACATTTGGTGACCAGAAGCATCAAAGGTTAAGCATTCTGTGTAAAAGTAAAGGAGAAAGACACAGGAAGAGATCTGTAGGTTTTTCCAAAGCAGTTATCAATTTACTGAGCATGTAAGGTGAGCAAAGAACTTTACTAAGGCAGTTAGTACATATAGTTTGTACAGAAGCTACAAAGATGAATATCCATAGACATTGCCTTTGTGGAGAACTCAGTGACTGATGTAGTTTAAAAGGAGTTGGTTTTAGACAAGAAAAGATAAAACAGATTCCTAAGTCAGGTGAGTAGCTTGATGAGACTGGACAGCTAAGGAGGACAGGGCCTGATGGAGAGTGAGGGAATGAGGAAAAGTCCCCCTCCCCTAACCCTGTCCGCACCCCACCAGCAGACCCTTTGCCCTCTTGCCTGAATGGCTGCATGGCAGAAATATGTCTCTAATAAACCTCAACTGAGAAGCTGGATTGAGATTCTCAGATTAAATGCAGTACATCTCATACACACCCTAAATTTTACAGCTCCAGGAGAAAAAAGAAGTCTCAGCAGCCTTTTGGCCCAGAAAGCAACTCTAGCAATCTTAGAAAATCATGAAACTTCTCATCACATGATTAATAGTAAAACTCATTCTCTTCTGCTTAGGACATTGTCACTAACTTAAAAAAAAGACAACAGATTAAAACATTGTGATGTAGTCTACAGCTGCTCAACCAACTGTCCTAAAAATGACAACTGTTTCCTTTAGAAAGTTCAGATTTTAAAGGTGTGAGACACCACAACGAATTGCATGAGCAAGATGCAAACATCGCAAAGCAGCCAGGATGGAAGCTCATTACACCAGCTATTAAAAAACTGTTTTAATGTTTATAGCAACTTGGAAATGTGTATAAAAAATTAAGATACATTGTATGACCCAGAAATGTCACTTTTAAAAATGAAAAGTGGTAGAGCGTTCAAGTTATAAACCTAATGATGTACTGAAACTGTCTGCAGTAGCAGAAACGACTTAAATGTCTGTAACAAAGGAGTCAAAGAGATTGTGGCACTTCCAAACACTTGAAGACATTAAAGTAGGTGATAACAAATTTCTATTTACTGATGTGGAAAAATACTGCAGAGGAAAAAAGGCAAGTCACTTAACACAGGCATGGTATGATTTTACATGTATAAAGTGAACTCTGTGTATATATTAAAAAAAGAGAATCTGGTTACTGAATCTTATTAGTGGTTATCCATAAGTGCCAGAATTTTAGGTGCATTCAACTATTTTTGTGTTCTATAGTTTTCTGTATCCTGTAAGTCTTATAATGTGACTACATCATTTCTGTAACTAGAAAAATAGTTTCATAAAATACATAATACAAAACAATACTAAATAAATTTTCTAAAAGAACCACATTATTTTCAACACACGGCATATATACTTTATTTTGGGAATATATAATGGTGATGAAAAATAAATAATTACTATAATTGCTTAGAGACTATTGCCAACAGGTCTGTTTCACTGTCCCTTTACACATGTGCTTTTCAGCTCTTTAAATCCTTTTATTTGTTCACTGGCAAGGCTCTAATATGAAAAGTTGCAAGAGAATAGACTTTAGTATTTACTCCCCTATACTTAAAAGCACTTCGTGGTAGTAACAGCAGGCGTATGGGGGATGGAGGAACAACAGTGGAAAAATCATGCTCTGCTATACTCTCCACCTCCCTCCAAAAAGGGGCACTATAAAGAAAGAAAACAACCCCCCGACCCCCTGCCAACAGCACTATAGACCCAGAACTGAAGAGCAGAGAATACCGTGGGTGCTCACAAATGATAGCACTTGCTTTTGCCAGCTGCTTCTCAAAGGTACCCAGGTTTGGGAATCTGACAACTTGAATCCCAATCTGACCTCCATCACTGAGTAATTATCTAATTTGGTATAGCATTTACCTCAAGAAAATGGCAAATATGTGGCTGATTAGTTTAGGACTAATGACCTTCTGGCATTGGAAGCTGATAACCCAAAAAAGAATAAATGTGAACTCTGTTAAGGTACAAATTAAAGACTAAAGTAAAAGGTCCATTGTAAGATCCAGAAAATGCTCACCAACAGAGGAACCAGTAAGGCATGGTGATTAATGACAGTGCACAAGTGGAAACCAGCATAGGAATATCAAGGAGTTGGGAAGAAACTGAAAGAGGAGATGAAATGGGAAGGAGAAAGCTGATCTCAGGGAGGGCACACTGTAGTTGGCTCAGAGGCATCACAGGTAGCTCTCTTTAAATATGAGTTGGGGGTCTTAAAAAATATGGATTTTATAAAATACCGGAGGCAAGTAAGTAAAACTTACCTTGAAAGGGTGACTAGCCAGGCTATTTTCAGAGAAGAGAAACAGAAGAGATGAACCTTGTCCAAAGAGCTTTGCCCAGCAGGCTTCTGAGATGCTATTATAAGCTACAACCTTTTCACTTTGAGAAGTTCACAAAGATTGCCTGTGCACATGTAATCACAACTTGGAGAACGTGACGATGTAAATCTGAGGCTAACTGGGCTGGTGGCAACAAATGTGCTGGTAATCTCACCAAGGGCAGATTGCACGAGGAAGCATGTCAGATCAAAAGCAACAAATAACATGATTTTGTGAAAAAAGAATCCCAAAATTTTATTTGTGAACTCTTATGAAAGGAATAAACCAAATGCTGTATCAAATGCATCTAAGACTGTACAGGTGGGTCACCTGTACACTGCACATGCAAAGCATTTAGACAGCCTCGGAAACAAAGCATAACAGTGAATAAAAACAAGCCTGTGACCTGGAAAAACCCAAAATGTCTACCAGAAATATTAAAAAACTGTCTGAAAATTGAAACCAAAGCAGTAGCTCTACTTTCAGGCAACTGCTCCTGTTCATGGAAGGTACTTAATAAATACAGGTCAGATGGGTGGGTGATTGCACACCTATAGTTTTCATAGGGCTATTTTTTTAAAAAAAAGAGCATTGCCCCCACCCCTTCCGATTATAGTAATCTATCCCTTATAGAATATTTGGAAGACATGAAAAAGTATAAAGAGTATCATAAAAATCACCTGTAGGTCCACTATCCAGAGATGATCACTTTTTACATTTTTGGTATATTTCCTTTTAGCAGTAGGAATATAGGTGTATGTGTATATACATTTAAAACAAATTGTGACCATAGTATGTATGTGATTTGGGAGTAGCTTTTAAAACTTACTATATTTTAAACAATACTCTATGCCTTTAAATATCTTTCCACAACACCATTTTTAGTGCTTGTTGTATGGATGTTCTACAATTTATTGAAGTTTCCCCGTGAGGCTATTTAAGTTGCTATTAAGGTTCTCCTACTATAAATCACAGTACAATTGTCCCTTGAACAACACAGGGGTTGGGGGCTCTGATCCCCACAAAGTTAAAAATCCAAATAAAACCTCTGATTCCCCCAAAACTATTAGTAGCATACTGTTGACTGGAAGCCTCTCTAATAATAGTTAATACATATCTTGTATATGTTTGATATAATATGTTCTTACAATAAAATAAGCTAGAGAAAATGTTTTTACAATTGTTGCAAACCTCCAAAAACTTTTGCAATGTATTTATTGAAAAAAATCCACATATAAGTGGACTAGTGTAAACATATGTTATTAAAAGGTCAACTGCAATGTGATAAATACACATACATGAACTTTTTGCCTGTATCTCTGATTATTTCCTTAAGATGGATTTCTGGTATAATTACTGGGACTTGACTTTTTGAGGTTTTTAATTCACACTGATAAAGAGATTTCTAAAAAGGCTATACCAATGTATACTCCTAATAGCACAACTCCTGTCCAAGCCTTCCCAGACTTGCCTCAGCACTGGATGTTATTCACAGACATATTAAAAACAACAACAAAAAGTTACTGTTATACTAAACTTCTATTTTCTAAGTAAGATACAGTGAGCCTAGCTATAAGTAATAAAAAAGGGAAAACTTAAAAAACCCAGAAAACAGTAAGTCATGTGTAATGGAGAGAAGGAATTCCAGGAATCTTTTATTTTAAAACTGATTGTTTTGTGGGGTTATGGGGCATTACTGAGTTCACCTCAAGTGTGCTGGATATCTACCAGAAACAGTACACGGTACCATGAGGCCTTCTGAAGGATGCAAAGGAAAAGTTTTGCTCCCAAGAACTTTCTACGTAACTGCATAAATGAGGAATCACACAGATTAAATAAATCACTGGAGAATGATTCCAAGTGTGTTCAAGCAGGACAGTATTCAGTGGTTCAGGAGATGACAGGTGTTGGATTTACTGCAGAGGCCTTGTGTATGAAAGGAGTCAGGGTCTTTCCCTTTCCTGATTTAATGCCAGCATGAACAATCTCAAGAGGGACTAGAGAAACAACAAGAATAATTGCGGTTTTGGTGAAGTACAGAAATAGTAAGTACTGAAAAGGAGAAGGAGTTTGAAAAAAAATTAGATAAATAAAATTACTCAAAGAAGGGCACAGGAATATTTGGCTAAAGAATAAAGATTCAATGTAGTTACTATTTTAAACAATCCATAGTCATGAACATTACTGCTACTGCAAACAGCTTTTCACATCACTTGGTACGTCCACTTGAGAAACACTGAAATTTAGCATATAAATGTGTTGCCTGTTAGCCAGGTCAGTTTTAGCAGTGTGCCATTTTTGCTGTTTGGCAGTATCTGCTCAGCTATGCAAACATTTTCATATATTCTGTAACAGTGAGTGGAAAAGAGGAAAAAGAAAACAAGTGGATAAAAAGCTGAGGCCTCCGATTTAGTTGATGGGAATCACCAAGCATGTCCCAAATGGCGTATGTTCGGCCTCACTTGGATGCTCACTGGACTTAGGCTGGCCAATGCTGGGTTCAGTTGTGAACAAAACTGCTGGAAATACGCCACCAGACCCTGGATGTCTCTTACTGCATGCAGATCTATTGCTGGACTTCTGCTCACTGAATTCTGGGGTAGGAGTGCTGGGTATGGTTGAACTGTGGCTGCCCAATTTGAATTCTGGCTCTACCACCTACTACATCCCTGAACATCAGTTTGTAAAATGGGGATAATAATAGCACCTAGGCTCAAAGCATTGTGATAAGGATTAAATGAGACAATACACATATATTACTTAGAGAAAACAGTTCCTAGCACAAAGTAACTACTCAATAAATGAGAATATCTCCTACTATACCACCACCTTCACTTTTTCAGGAATATAGAATTTACATTTAATATAGAAGTTTGCTTGAAACAGGGTTCTTGTACAAGAATGAAAAGTTTACTTTCATGAAGAGTCATTTGGCAATGTTATGAATAATGGATCAGTACAGGAGGAGACATGGGTTTGGAGAAAAGCTGAAAGCAGGAATCTGGATGCAATATAATTAGATCCTGGTAGCTGCAGAAATGAAAATGAAAGACAAGACTGAGAATTGCTTCCTGTGGAACACAGCAGGTATTCCTCTTCTATGCCATAACACATGTAGCATCATTTGCTTATTTAATCATAAGAGAACTGTAAGGTATATGCCATAAATATAGTTTATATAATTTCACACACACACACACTGGTATGTGTATACAGAGGCATTGCATTAAATGCAGAAAGAGCATTTATATATAGTTCAGTTGATATTTTTGATACTATTAACATGTTTACTTATGAAAATAACTGTGCACTTTAAAATGATTTCATTTAAGGATCTCTGCACATTACGGGCTTATAATTTTCTGAGTAGAAAAAATTACATGCTATTAATAATAAGGGAAGGGTCACACATAAATAAGTGGATATAGGAAATCTAATTACAAATGTGCATGTTATTGGCATGTGGAGTAATAGTTTTTCTGTTAGTTGGGAAAAATGATTCTTGTTAAGTCTTATTCAAGTGGGCTATTAAAATTCATGATTTAATTTATGCTTATTTTATTAAAGCATAGAAGTAAATGTACATACACAATGAACTCACTCTGTTAAAACACCCCAGATTTTAATGTTAAAAACCTAACATCATGTACAACCAGAAGAGAAAAAAATTTAGTATTTCATCACTACCCGTAACATTTTGTCCCTAGTGGGGCATGTGGTTTTGTCAATACTTCTGATCAAAGAGGTGAAAATTTACTGGAAAGGAAATCTAGAAACGGACTAAAAAATATATATACCAAAAATCTTCTGGTTCTGGCATTTGTGCCTCTGCAAGTGCTGTTTCTCCCACTCTCCTCAAAACCCCTCGCCTCTAGTTTATGCCCAGATAACTCTCGCAACATCTTCTAGGTCTTAGCTCAAACATCCTGCCAATTGGAAATCTCCCTGGAGCTAAGACCAGACCTCTGGCTCTGTACTGCTGCACTCATTGGCCGGTCTTTTCCTTGTTTGAAGTATCCCACCACTACCCTCCACTTGTCAGTAAGCTCGGGAAATACTGAAGACCTGGCCTGCCTGCTGTGCTGTACCTTAGGGCCTTGCACAGTTCAGGGCATCAATTTTAAGTGGAATACTAAAATGTATATTGAATGAAGGGCCAAGGGTCAGATCGTATGATAAAAATTGCATGTGTTTTAAGCATTATTGTTTTTCTTTGGGGGTTTCTAATGGATACTGAGGATTTTTCCTACTGAAAAAAATAAAAACAGATATGAAATTTTATATAATTTTTAGCATCATGGATTAGAGGCTTTAGTAAATTGTAGTAAATTCATGCTATTAAATTTCTTTAGTAAACAATCATTTGGCTTCCCCTGCCAAAATGCACAATGGGACATGTACCATTTTTAAAAATTCAGACAGGGTGGGGTTAACTAGCATGCAGTGATATTATTGAGTAAAAGCACCTTACTAAATGTCAACGGAATTATCTCAGCACTTTCCACAGTCACTGGTAACAAGTCCCACATAACATTTTCCATTTAATCTTCAAGGGATTTTTCCTGCTTATTGTATTTTACAGCAGAATATTCCCTATTGAATGGTAAAATCTGATCCCAAGTCTTAATGCATCCTGTCCTTTGGGAAATGTGGTCACTAAGTGCTATCTGGCTTTGAATCCCATGTCCCAGTTCCTCAGGAACAGCACTGTCCTTTAGCTACTAGTACTTCACACTTGTTTTACAGTGGCCTCTGACATCTTTGTTTCATCTCTTTACTTTGACTGCTGAGAGCAAGGGCCATCTATTTCTTAGTTCCTAGAACTGGACTTTGCAACAACGGATGCCCAATAAATATTTCTGACCAAGTGACAGACCAAAATACATTCCTTGCATGTAGTGCAGAATCATTACTATACTCACAGATGTCTCATCCAACCTCTTTCTTTATACATTACAGTATATATGCCAGATATTCTAAATGAACACTAAAGCAAAATGCAACTGCCTGGGGAAACCTCCAGAGTCAGGCAGTAACAGCATGTATGAAGTCTACCAGCACAAACAACTGTCTACAGAAAACCTAACAAAGCTTGAGCAAAGGTTCTCTTCTCAATATGACTGTCCCACATATCATTTCTTCAGAGTCTGTCTCTTATTATCTGTATTTGAGAAGGAAGTTTTGTAAGTCAAAAAAGTAATTTCAAAGTTCACAGTTGTCTTTGTAACCCATACAATATATTTTATCATATTAAACTCACCATCTGTATATCATCTCTTAATATTAGATTCTCTATCATTAAAAGGTTAAAAAGGAAAACAAGTTTATCTTGATTACTGAATTTTATTTGTAACCAATTATTTTCTTGTTTATAGGGATACAAGAAAGAACAAGGCTAAAACATGAATGTAAGCTACAAATGTTCTACTTAGTCTGTCAGGAAAACTACCTAGTTTAGACTGCTCTAGAAGGTTAGATGTAAAAACAGAAATATACAGCGAAATGGCACTATATTTAAGAATGTGGCTTAAACTAATGCAGCTCAAACTACTGCTCCATGAATAACTATTACACAGATAGCTAACATTTCTAGGGTGCTTTATATTAGTTATCCCATTTAATCCTCCTAACCTACTCTCAGGTAGGTACCACTCCTGACTACTTGCTATTCCCTGGCTCGGCCAGCTCACCATACATATGCTGTTTGAAATAACCCCTGAACCTATGTCTGCCTGGGGATCACCCATTTATCATACACTGTCCAGCCCAACTGTCCATCTCACTTTCTGGATGAAGCCTTTCCTGAACCTTCTCTTCTCCATGGAATCAATCCTAGGCTCTTGTCTTTAGGGAAATTCTATTTATAATGGAAGACTTGTAAATTCACTTCTGGTTTAAAAAAAAAGGTATATTACAAAAAATGGAGAGAGAGAGATCACCTCCTTGACCACCAACCAGCACTGAAATAATGAAACAAATGTCTTTATTTCCATGTATTTAAGAGTTAGGCCAGGCAGAAGCTCTAGGTCCAGGCCTGCACTGTGGTCTGCACAGAGAAGGGCAGACACTCTGTTTTCAGAAAACAAAAGTTGAAAGCCGTAAGGCTTCTATTGCTGAGGTCACACACAGTCTACATTATCCTCTTAAGAAGGCACATTATGCTTTTTGCCTATTTTCTCCTGTGGGCATCAGAAGGCCCCACTGCAGGATTTGTGTGGTCAGATGTCTTTCCCTCTATGAATCAGCCAGGAAGAACTCTGAAAATGCCTGTGTGTCCAGGCAAAGGTTGGCTCCATTTTGTCAACAAGGTGAGATCCACATTATCACCAGCCAGGCGATCACCATTCAAATGCTGATAGCTAAATCAAACCTAACAATTTAATACTAAAGCAGATGTTTCTTGGGACCAACTGACTGCTTGGACATCCAGAGTGAGCCAGTGGAGCAAGGAAATAAAAGCCCTGTAAAGCACCACCTGGTCTCCTCCATCCCTAAACCTCCAGATGCTTGCCTGGGCCTGGGCTTTATTATTTCCATTTCTAAGCATGTGAAATCATCGCTTCTCTTGCACAAGGCAAAATTCCAAGAGTCAGTGTCAGCATTTCTCTATTTTCCTCCACATCCTTTATAGTGCTGGGAACTTCCTATTTGTCAGTTTTCCCTTGTCAAAGGATGGACTACTCATAGCTTAGCTTGCAGCCCTCACACACTTTCTATCACAGGTTTCTCCGTGAAGAATTCAAACAGCACCACTACAAATCCTACGTGAACCAAACAGCTCACTTTTGCTCACTCACAGATACCTTGCTCGAAAACCAAGTATGTCTTCAAAGTACTAAAATTGTTTTAAAAATTATTTTTGAGACACACACACCCTGGATATTATAATTAAGGGAATATTTCATATTGCATGACTTTCAAAATGGATGGCAATATTTTTTAAAACAAAATATGCAAATTCGGACATATGCCAAAAGATTTCTTGGTAGCCTTCTAAAAGTATATTTTTCTTCCCTAAAGATTCGTAAGGCTCTAGTGGTTGTTTTACACTATACTGGGCATTGTGTGGAATTCCAGTTGATGTCTTCTAGCCCTTGTAGCTAGCTGTCTATCTGACAAACCAATTGCTAAAAAATGCAAACAGTCTGAAAAACTATATAAACATTACTCTGAAGGACACACCCTAAATGAATGCTTTGTTCTGTGATATTAACCCTCTCTAAAACTTTCTCAAGGCCAAGTCTAACTGGGAAAATAAAATCCTTTTCAGACACAAAGGGTAAAATTTGAGTCATGATAACATTACAACACAAGGTCAAGGGCAACCACTTTTCCCATCCTGATCTGCTATGTGCGATTCACCTTATGCCATCTGTCCTGCAGATACACCTAAATATTGGACAGATGTTTATGAAAAAATACTCCTCAAATGTGAGTATTTCTGCCTTCATTATTTTAAGGGTGGAGCATAAACGCTACCTAAGAGACCGCTATATAAAAAACAAAACAATTTACAGCTATGGCTATAATTCTCTTCTTTGTGGTACAATGAAGGGGTAGAAGCGGAAAACCTCTTGCAACTTAGAAAAGGTCCTGGAAGAAAGTCAAAAGTCAAGAGACCATGAAGGTCTCAAAGGTACTGACAGTAGAAATTTCAAATGGGTCATCATAGTTACCATTAAAAAACAATGGCCAAAAAAAAAAAAAAAAAGATATTTAAGCTCTGAAGCCCCATAACTTTTTGGGGTACTTACTCCCTCTCCCCCCCCACTGATGCCCCCTTGCATGTAATATTAAAAACAAATAAATTTGTGTACCTTTAAAAAAAAAAACAATGGCCAATAGATTCCACAGGTAGGGATGACTTTATTAATCATGTTTAACCTTTTCAAGGCATTATGCTTTTCTAATAGTCCACACTCATTAAAAAAGCATGGAATGTAAAACTGCTTTTTCATCTAACCTAAAAATCTGTATTATTATAAAAAAGATGTTTGACCAAATATTTTCTAGATATCATAGCCTGTTTAAATTATATACTGATATCCACCCCCCTCCATAAAATACCCCTCAAGTGTTTCAACTGTATCATGTACAATCCTATAATTATAGTCAGGCTGTCTTAACTTACTCTCTTAAAAATCACTGTGATTTCTGTTTTGGTATATAATCAAAATAATAGCTTTTTCATTATCAATTAAGGTCAGATATGACAAGTGACCTCAAATGTTCTCTTTAGAGACTTAAAGACAAAGAACTCAAAACAAGCACCAGCATCTTTTGGAAGGATACCTTAGGGGGCAGGGAAAAATATTTCTTTCCAGTGAAGGAGAAAAGGGGAGCTGGGTGGTGGGCAAGGATGACAGGTTTCAGGGTTGTGAGCAGCTTAGAGGATGGGTTCTTCCTACCTCTCCCTCACCCTCCCAGTGCCGGAACAATGAGGATGCTGGTGCGATACTAGGGGACCGGGTCGGACCATACCTTCGTGGGTAGGCTCTGGGTCAGGTGTGAGTGAGATGTCATCCAGCTCTCGCAGGCAGAGCCACTCTCCGTCCATAGACACTCGGAATTTGCAAAGGTAGATAGTCTCCATGGCAGCCTGTGTGATCTTGTCAGTGGTGGGGGTTGGCATATCGGTTGGAGGCGTCAGAGCAGACATGATGACTCAGCTGGGACCACAACACACGCAAACACACTCACACGCACACACACACAACAGAAATAAATAAAACCTCCTCACCAAAAATCGCCAAATCCAAAGCTCTGGAATAAAGCTCTTAAGAAAATGGATGAGGGAGGCTTAAAAAAAAATACAAGGAAAAATACCTTATGGTTTAAGAACCAACTGTTCAAGATAAACAATTCTATACTATATCTTCTCACAGACGGTTCCTACCACATAGCAAAATAAGACGCTACTTGTCTTCTTCCAGCTTCTCTCCTTCCTTTCCCTATGTCCTTCTTTTTCAGCTGAGCTATCGGCTTTAAACCCTGCCCAGCTGATGCCAACTTAACTGGCTTCAAAAAACTGGCCTCTGCATGAATAAGTAAAAAATCCTCCTCCTTTGTGCAGGAAAAAAGTACGAAAGAAAAAAAATGAACAAGAAATAAACCAGTATTATTTCCAATTTAGCTTAAAAAAAATTCTGAGCTGCAGAAATCACTTCCAGGATCTGCTCAGATGAGCAGGGATGCTGAGTTCTAATAGGATTGGTTGTGCGCAGTAAGCAGGGTGTTGACCAAAATGGCTGACTAATGAACTGATCTGAAAATCCAGGCTCATGTGACCAGCAGCTCTGAACGTAGGGTAAGCAATTCCCAGGATGCTTTATAGATGCTGCTGATGCAGGGAGAGCAATTAGGCAGCTCGCTCTCATCCTGCACAACCCACTTCCAGACTGTGCTAGTCAAACTATGACCAGACATAACACAATGCACATATCTTCATCAATTCCCCTCATTTTGGGATAAAAGGGCTGGCTAACAGGAGGACAGTTCATACTGGGTAATACTCCACAGCAAAGATGGTAAAGAGGCAGTTGGATTAATTTAACCAGTGCACGATTCGCTTTTTTCATTCTGATATACCTAGCTATTAAAATTCTTTACCCTGCTAAAGGTTGTGTTTTAAGAAAAGCTAAAGCAGATTTCAATTTAAATATCATACTCTCAGGCATTTAAAATTTCCTTCTCCAAAGTACAAAGACCTGACTTTTTAGACTGGAGAGACAAGCAAAAAAAAAAAAATGTTAAAAAGGTAAAATCCTTCCAGATTAATGGCAATTTCCCCCACCTTTTGATGTGGTGTATTTACCAAGCTTCTGCATTAAGTATGCATTAGGTTCCTAATGAGGAGATAAAACTATGTTGTATTTTAAAAATTCTCCCACCCTAGGACATCCTAAGGGCACAGTATCATATCCTCTCATACCAACCAGCTAACTCACCCCCCTGCCACCAACACACGTAAATCTGTATTATCAGTGAGGCACTCATACCTTGGTAGCAAAAAGTTAGGTACGTGCTTTCTGAGCTACATAAATAACAAGGAGGTAACAGGTGATAAAGATTTGCTTTGAAAATGTTTTGGACAATTGAAGCATTTCTTCTATTTAAGGGTCTGTTTTGGGGGGAACATACAACTTCAAGAAATACATCCCAAGATGACCTATTCCATTCTAGACACTTCTTATCAGAGGGATACCTTAATTTATTAATTTCTGAAAACTAAAAAAAAACTCCTTGAATATTAAGATTTCAGAAATGCTTCATTCTAACTTGAGATAGAGCTCAAAGAAAAAAATGCTAAGAACCAGATTCTGTGAGTAAACAGGCATTTTCATATTGTTAGAGGGAAGGCAAACTGGTGCAATGTAAAAATGCATATACATATATGCTTACTAATAATTAGGAAGAAAATCTGCAAATTACTAAGGAAAATAAAATATTTCAGGTTTATTAATTTCTATTTAAATCTCTTCCAAGATTATCCTACATCTGGACCCAGAGCTATTTACTCATTCAGGGAATATTTATTGAGAGTACTCCACATGCCAGGCAGCAATCCAGGCACTGGTCATGCAGGAGTCAGACAAGGCACTTTTTCAAGGAAGCAGTTTATGTATCCAAATACTGAACACAAGCCTCATTTAACACATTCACATTTAATTAGTTTGATTCCTTTCTAGCCTGACATATTTCCATCTTATGCATTAAAACTTAAAGGGGACAACTGACAGTTTTACTTTAAGCCAAGCAATAGTTCAAAACATAGTAAGCAGTCATTAAAACCTTTAAATTAAACTTACACTGAATAGTTCCTGGAACCACAGCACCAAACAGCTCTGGCTATCTGTACATACCATATCAGGACTCTAGGTCACTGATAAAATTCTCAAAACACAGAACAGTGAACACATGAGTTAATCTGAATGCTCTGGGATTGACTGCCTGGGGTCCACGAATTCCCAAATTCAGCCTGTCACAGATCACGACAATCTTTCCACCGACCAACCAATATTACTAACCTGAAGAGGAGGTCTGGACTGATTACAACATACCAGTACAACAAGAACATCAAGGTCCCTAAGCAGAGAAACTTGGTTAATGATCTGGCCAAAGGTCCTCTCCACATAGAGGGCACAGGGAAGGCAGACCAAAGCAGCTAAACTTTTGCCAAGGAGAGAAAAACCTGCCTGCACTGGTCATCTCTCAGTTTCCCATACCTATCAGCTTGAGGAGGTACTGGCAGTCCTTTCAGAAATCAGAGCTGTGCGTAGGCAGGGAAACCTGTACTTCCACTAAGTCACCTGTTTGCAGGTGAAAACACTTGAGTCTCTGGCGGGTACAGTTAGCTACTCATTGTTCATAAACAATGACTTTACTATGAAAACAAGCACTATTTGTAGAAGACTAATAAAAATAATTCTAAATATTGCTTGTATTGCTTTTACATTTGGGTCTTATACTAATTAAACATATTGGCTCAGAATATAAAGGTAATATTGTCACCAGTAAGATATACAAGGCTTGAACTTTTTTCTCATAAACATTCTAATCCTAAACTCTCTTGAACTAATTTTTTCATTTGAGACCACTTGTGAATAATGGCACACATTTGTTAAGATAGTTGTGAGGAGTGCTGAGGTACAGTCTGTGGCCCTGAAACAGAATTAATGGGCCTATGTGAAATTCAAATCCAAGATGATGACCTGAATAATACTGTGTTCTAGCTGCTTACACAGCCTGAATTTTCCACATTATGACTGATTGAACGCAAACAAGATTCACATTTCAAAATTAGAAGTTACATTCCTTTCAAAGTATTATTTACTCAAGCTACTATTAAAAGAAAAAGGCTGATTTGTCATGCCCAATGTCCCTGTCATACAATATGGGAAAATTATTATTAAAGTAGGTATTATCTACTGACTTTCTCTTTTCTGGTAGGTGCTTCGTAAATATTGTACCAAATGCTCACAAGATTCAAAGCTGCTTCTTGTGTAGATGCCCCCAAAGTCCATGATTCCTTCTCACTTTGCAAACATCAGTACTCCATCCCAATGATTAAATTTTATTCAGAGAAAATAAAAAGAAACAAAACAAAACAAAAAGTAACACAGGCAAAGTCCTCATGGAATCTCCTAAAAAGGAATTTCAACAAATTAAAGATTTGCAGAAGAGGAAATTACTAGGTTCACACTTTACAACTTAAGGCTTCACCAACCATATATTCCACTTAGTTACCCACATACATTTAGTTCAGGTTTTCAATAAATGGGAATTTTCTGAGAAATGGAAATTCCAGCATGGATCTTCCCTGCTGTGTGCTGGGTAAATAGCAAACCAAATTCTTCCTGACCATCCTGAAGAACAATGTCACTTGTTTATTCCCACACCGAGCTGAGAAATCATCTTCCTGAGGTCCCTCCGCATACTCAGTGGGACATGAAGACACTTGACACATTTGCAACCGTGGAAAGATAAATGAAGGGGGGGAATCATTTTCTAAAATGACTCATTTCAGAACTTCTTTAAATGGCAAACTTCAATGTATGACTGTAATTCTTAAACAAATATACCTAATAACCACGAAATGACTGCCCAACTGGAGAAATGGATCAATTGAACACTTACATGCTCCTGAATTCTTATGTCACCTTTTGAGGCCACCACTTCTGAATTTTGTGTAAATCGTCACCTTATTTTAAAAATATTATTATGAATATATAGATGCCTAAACAACATATTTAGCTCTTTTTAAAAATGTTATAGAGAGGGTTTCATCCTGCACATAGCCTTCTAAGCTTTTCATTCAGTACTGCATTTTCTAAGATCCCATCCACACTGTACTGTGTAGCTGTAGTTTATCCTTTTGGCTGCTGTATTGTAAGGTAATATTCCATTGCATGTAAACAATTTTCGGAACCATTTTTACGTTAATGAGCATTTGGGTTATTTTGAATATTTTCATTTTTAAATGACATTTAAATGTTTTTTAGAAATAGATTTCTGGCAGGTATGCCAATTCTTCTTAACAGGTTTGAGAGAGAGATCATTTCACGTATATCTTTCAGAGTTAATTGTCTCTTCCTATTACCCAGTTCCTATTCTGCACATAACAGTGTGCTTCCTAAGACTTGCTGACTTGTACAACTCTGTCAGTTTGTGAAGCTTACAAGTTGTCTCCCAAAGCTTCCTGGATCATGGTTTCATGATTTAAGACAAAAAACCCATTCCCCGCTCAACACACACACACTACTTCACTAGCTGCTCTTAAGCACAAAAGAGTTTCCTTTATGAATTATCATCATGATAACATTGGTAGAAGAAAGCCAAATGTTTCTGCTAAATTCTAAGACTATTCGATTGAATGATCATGATTTTTCACATGCTCCAGTCCCCCCTCCTCCCTTCTTTCTTACTTACTTCACTCTCTCAGACAAAAACCTACTTTATCTCCCTCTGACCCTAAGAGTTTTACCATTTTTAAGTTAATGCACTTGGCTGGCTCAGTACTACTTTGTAGATATTAATCTAGGGTAATAATAAATACTATAAATTGATTGTACCTGACAAGCCTATTTATCATTATTTTGTTAGCAACAGACACAAAGAAATATTACAATGCATTATCTTTTTGTTAAAACTAACCAGCATAAGACTAGAATTAACTCCTATCTTACTAAAACTGATTTCATGGCCAATGATCTACAGATGTAAAGCTACCAGCAACTTAGCAGATGATCTTGGGAAATTTATCCTCCTTTTGGCTCAATCTACTCAGCTATAAAGTGAAACTTAAACAGCTAGCTTCACAAAGATCACAGGCTCCCATAAGAACTCTTCCCACTTTGCACACCATTATACATCTGCTCAAAAGAGTACCTATCAAACACCACACTCTGAATAGATACTTGTTGGTATAGGTAGGTAACTGCTGTGTGTACTCCTGTAGTGGTATATTTCCATTCTCATTCACTTCAACCAAGAAAACCTGCAAGTTCTATAAAATCAAGCCATATTTATGTCCCGACGAACAAGTCATTCTAACACAGCTTTATTCATTTGTGCATGTTTAGATCCATTCATTTAACACGTACTGGGCACCTCTATGTGCTAGCCATTAGGGATATGAAAAGAACAAGGCAATAGGCATGAAACAATTACATGTGCTTAAGAAATTCTTAGATCCTTGTCACTGATGGCTATTCAGTGTTGCTTACACACACTATTTTCTCTATCAAATTGGTAACTTGTGAATTTCACATACATTCATTCATTCATTTTTAGCAAAATGGGCTTTACTGAGTAGAACAAGGAACTAGAAGAATGCTGCTGCCTGAACAGGAGTCTCCCAAGTTAGGATGGAATTCCAGTTGTGGGAGGCAGTGGATTCCAGCTAGGAGAGGCTGAGAGAGTGTGTGGACTCCAGAGTCAGAACACCCAGATTGATCCTACTTCCATCCACCACTCAGAAGCTGAGAAACCTTGGCAAATTACTTGTGTCTGTGCCTGTTTCTTCACTGACAAAAAGGGGATAGTGAGACAGGGACCATGATGGGCTTAGACAGTAGGGTGAGAGCCTCTGGTAAAAACAAAGCAAGATAATCCACTGTGGGATTTGCTTTGGCCTACTGGGGGTTCCCAGCTTGTTTTTCTGACTTTACCCAGGTGCTGCTTTTCTTCCTCCAGCCCTAAACAAATGATTTGCAACCTGGGCAATATAGCACGCAAGCCCAAAACAATGTAGTAAAAACAGGAAGGATGCCATCTTGAAAATAAGATTGCATCTTAAAACCCAATTAGTTAAAAAGTAAGTTTCTTAACAAACAGACAATAACTCAGCCCACCTTGGGAGCAAAGCAGGCAATCTTAAGTGATATGCTCTCAGACCAGGAAGCTGCTATCCTGGGAGGAAATCAGAGTAGTAAAATTCTTGTAAATAACCAGGAAGACTAATTAGAAACTTAATGTCTCTTCAAAGATAAACATTTTGGGACCACTTAACAGGTGTACATCCCTAGCCCTTTGTCTCTCAGCAGCCTATAAAACCCCTAGACAACATACCGCCCTGGGGCTCTCTTGTCCCCTCCTGGCCTGAGCCAGAGCTCTGTCCTCTCACTTTCTCTCTAAATAAAAACCTTCGCTTTGCTCTCCTACCTTGAGTGTTTGCCAGGTTCAACTTCGGATCCGTGAACAAGAACCCCAACATCATTTAAACCTTGGCAAGTTACTTGTGTCGGTGCCTGCTTCTTCACTGATAAAAGGGGGATAGTAACATTAACTACTTAAGAATTAAATGAAGTAATGTGAGTAAAATGCTTAGTATGGTGTGCGGCAGAGTAAGCAGGCAGTAAAGTCAGCCATTATCATCATAATAGTTGCCTGTGCCCTTGAGAGTTTTGGAAAAAAACTAAAACCCCAAAACCCTATCATCACATGGAATGGAAGTCAGTAAGGAAGAATATCCCTAGGACTGAGGTGGGAGGAAGTAAAAAGGAGACATGAGCAAAGGCTGTGCCAGGACAGCTCTTGGGCTGTGGAAAGAAGAGAGATGGGTTGGAAATTTACTCAGCATTCACATCAGGTGACCAGATTTCCTACATTCATAAAAAAGGCAGGGGCAGCAGATAAATATCTATGGAAAGTCCCTAAACAGTTTCGAAAGTTGGAGGAACCTTATTCTAAAAGGCAACATACTGAAATCCTGGCTACTTTTTACAGGCCTCTTGGTGTCAGTCAGCCAATCTCTCCTTTCCTGAGGATTATGAAGCTTAAACTTTCTTGCTTCCACTCCACCCTCTATGAAACTCCCTCTGACACATGACACGTGTTAATTCCATTTGGTTTGGTTTGGAGCAAGTCTAGAACCTAAAATCATGAACATGGGCTCTGTGAAAAGAAATACTACCTTGGCCAGCAGCCCTGGACTCTTTTAATATGTTTCTGGGAGACTGTGAACTTCTTTTTAAGTATTGTTGATGTAGAATCTTACTGGTTTCAAATATATAACAGTGGTTCAACAGTTACCTATATTATTAAATCCTCACCCCCTCTGGTGTGGTTACTATCTATCAACATAGTAACATGTCAACAGTAGTAAGATGTTACGGAATCAGACTATATTCTCCACGCTGTACTACTGTCCCCATGACCAACTTGTACTGTGAATGTGAACAATTGGGCCCCTTTATATGCCTCCCACCACCACCGCAACCCCTTCTCTTTGGTAACCACTAGTTCCTTCTCAGTGTCTATGAGTCTACTGCTTTTGTTCCTTGTTTTGCTCTGTATTCCACAAATACGTGAAATCATGGTATTTGAGAACTATGAACTTTTCATATTCAAACACAACTGTAGAGGGTAAGACCACACTGACACTTACTCATGTACCCACTGCTCTGTAATTCTAGAAGCATTTCCTGTTACATAATTTCCAGCCCATTCTTTAATGATTATGGTGCACTGACTTCCCAAAATAAATTTTAAAGCTCATATTAGGGCCACTTTGCACTACAGGAGGCACTTTCAGTGTTAATAAGGTTTGGGGAGAAATGTAACAGTTGTGATGTCCTGCAAAAAATCATTAAAATGGGTTCCACTTCTCTTCGTGATGGCTGCAGATTATCTATCACGCAAAGAGGCAGCATATCTTGTAGGCAACTCTTTAAATTATTTAAGGAATTTTCAAAAGTACCAGTCAAAAAGGAAATATCATTTCATCCAGTTAATCGTTTACGCCTTCATCATCATCAACCTACACTTTTTACTACCTGCAACCTATGCTAAAAAAACTACTTCCCTTAGGTTCTTGATAAAATTCTTTTCTTTAAGAGATTTCTATTAAAAGACAAGCAGAAAGAAAAAAGATGCAAGGTCAAATACACTCAGGTGCATATGTTTTGAGGCCCATAGTATAATACCAGTCTTTTAGTCCCCAAAAGTTGCTTTTTTGCCACCTCTTTTCCGCCCTCTCTCCACCCAGCACCCTCTACCCAAACAAGTTTCTTTGACGTCTTAGTGAGGGAGCATACCGTGATTAAGCTTTGGAGTCAGACTATTCAGGAATAAGAATTTATTCTTTCAGTTAAAAACAAAACTGCAACAAATACAAACATTGAATAGTACACCTGAAACTGTTATATGTAACTTACACCTTAATAAAAACAAAAAACGTACAAAAGAACACCTTTGAGAATAGGGCCAGAAATCTGTGTCAACAAGACCGTTAGGTAATTCTGATGCATGCTAAAATTTGAGATAAGAACTTTCCTACAACCACAGATTCTGTATCTCCAGGATGTAATCTTCTAAACTGAAGGTTACTCATCACAATTTTATATTTTACAATTTAGATAAGTCACAGTGAATAAAATACTTTAATGAAAACATGTTCCATCCATTTACTTACATGAATTCTATATGGACTCCTCCTCCTCCCCATTTTTTCTTTTCAAATGTGACTAAAACGTGTTTAGTCTCATGAGGCAGGAAAACGGAGCATGCCCCTGCTCCCTGTACCTCAGCAATTCAGGATGTCCCAGGTCACCGTTTCAGCTGTGTGTGGAAAGGACCCTCTTGCATTTAGATAATCTTAGGGGCTAAATTCTAGTTCTCTGGTCACCACTAATCTACGTTTTACACTGTCTGAAAATGTTACATATCTGAGGGTTTTTTTCTTTTTTTTATGGGTGCTTATATCTGCCATTTGACAAAACAGTACTTAATGGATCAGAAAGTGGCTCTTTGCATTTTTAACACACTTGGAAATGAGCAGAAGGCTAACAGATTTGTGAATCACAGTACTGTAAATGGGGACAATGCTCTACATTATCTATACCAAAAACCTGTCTTTAAAAAAGACACAATCAGCTGTTTTAAAAACTACTAGTATGAAGGTAAATGCTCAGAATGTTTTCTGATGGCTCAATGCTTTCCCCCATACCTCTACCACTTACAAATCAGAAGAAAGCACTTTTGTCTTTTCAAAATTTAAAAAGCATACAGCAGATAAATGGATGAATGTGTATTGACCAGGTATGTTTTCAAGAGTACTATTAGACAATGAAAAAAGGAGAGACACATAATATAAATGTCCATGGGTGATAAAAACCAATCAATACACACAATGTATATACATGCATAGATACATAATACATACATATCTTTATATTGTGTGTGTGTATGAAACTGAACATAATTGATTGATTTTCTCCTTTTAAATACTCATTCCTGGGTTTATATGTAAATGAAAAGGTCCTTCCCCACACCATGGACTCTTAAAGTGCATCTGTGAGAAAATATGTCTATGCTTGCTTCCAGAAGCCTCATTCTTTGCCCTTCCCAGGGCTCAACCGAGGCATTCACAGACAGGTGTACTCAGCCTTGAAGTGAGCAGTCACAGCAATGACACCAGCCCTTCCCAAGGGATATTTTTCTTCTTTCTAGTCCTCTCCCAGCCCTTCTCCCATCTCAAAATAACACGTAGATACAGAAAGAAAGCTGCTTCTTTGTGAGTGGGACTGTTCTTTTTTTTCTTTTTTTTTTTGGGTATGGTGCTGTAATTGGGAGAGAAAGGACAAGGGCAGAGACGTGCATTATTTGCATGGCATTGCCTTAAACGTAAATTGCTGTAGCTCTGGGAGTTGGAAGAAGTAACTCCACAGAGGCTGGTAACCCAGCAGATGGCAGAAGTGCCTCTTCCTTCCAACACCAAAGAGGGAAATCTCTTGTCTATCCTGTCCATCCACAAGCTGACTTCTAAAGTTAGGATGGAGAAAGGCATTGAAAGTATTGTACCATATGGCAAGCAAGCAGCTCCTGCTAATATAGCTGATGAGAAATTGGTGGGGAAGATCACACAGCAAGGGGGAAAAGGCCCCGTGAAATATGAACACATTCATGTCTGGGAAGACAAGTAAAGTTCTGGAAGAAAAGTCACCAAACTCAAAAGTGATATCCTCTGTAAGAAACGGGCTGTGGGGTTGGGAGCCTGAAGAGGAAAAGTTCATATGGTACTCAACGTAATTTTGTATTATAAAACATAGAAACAATGAGAACAGATCTATATATTACTTATAACTTTTATAATCAATTTTTTTAAAAGGCATGGTAGAAACTTTTTTTTTACGAGCTAGAAACTTTAAAAGCTAGAAGCATAAAGTTCTAGCAGATTACAAGCACTCAGACTCAGAATGGGACATCATCTGAGGCACATCAGAAGCCTTTTCATATTGCATTTAAGCATGCTGAATATTGTATGCACATGATATCTGCAGGATTTTACACTGAAACAGTGCACATGATGAACCCTGAGTTTAGTGTATCTTCTCTGCATACATTTTTGCTATCCTTCATCAATGTCATATGCAAAGAAGATTCTGAACACAAAAGTAACGCTTATTTTAAAAACTGAGTACAGTCAGGATTTATAAAATAAAAAGATGATACTGCCTTAATATATGGTACCTCAAAGCTATTATATATTATGCACTTTTGGCAAATACACTAGCAAGAGTTAAAAATTGGGTATTGGGGGAGGCAAAAATTTACTGAGTATTGCAGTTGAGTCCAAATACTGTCCTAGAAATTGAAATGAGAAGTCTTTTAAAACCAGTCTCGGGTTGCTGATGAATAGTAAAACACCCAGAGTTCTGATATCCAGGTACAACACAGAAAGCAAAAAATTGTACTAACTCAGCAGATCAGTGACAAGGAAATATTTTTGTTAATATCCAGGGTATTCCTTTTCCCAAGTATGCCTGGGTTCTAAAGTACCAATAAAAATAACAGGTAAAAATAAAAACTCACAGTCCAAAATAAGAACTACTTTAAGTCAATTTTATATTCGAATAAAATATGTATTAGTGATTTTTTTACTAATATGAAATGTTTTCAGTGACTGTTCTTTAAAAGTGGAATACAAGTACTTTCCCAGTAATTTTTCAGAACACCTTCACACCAATGAACTATTTCAGAAATAAAGACCATGAGGAACTATTAGAACTTGATGTGTTAACAAATCACACCATCCATCTACTACCATTGTAAGATAGAGATGAAGAGATCACACCTATGAAACCTTAGCTTTAAGGCTTCCATTCCTGATCTTGGTCATGCTTAGGCCCCAATTTTGAAATGATAGTAAAAAAAAAAAAAAAAAAAAGTCAACCCTTAATAGGAGGAATAAATCTAATGAATTAACTGAAATCCAGATAATCCTCACAACTGATACTAGCCAACAGTTGAAAAATTCTTCTATATCAAACCTTGCATCACAAATGTTACAGAGTTATAAAGAACGGATGAGTGTCTTCTTATTCTATAGTGGTGTGGCTAACAAGCACATTACACAGGAAATAAAAAAATTTAAGGAGAAACAAAGAGGATGTGATTAAACAACAAAGTAGAAAGCAGATTCCTTAAAAAATGAGAAGCAGTATTGAGAATATTCTTATATTTCCCTCCTCTGCTTATAAAAGGTCTCATTTCTGCCATGATTAGACACTACCATCCGGAGATCAGTGCAGACCACTCCAACGCAAACTAGGGTTTTAGTTTTACTAAGACTCTTAGTCAATGGTCAGTGTTGGCCCTCTTTTCTGGGTGATAAAGAAAACGTAACACTGGATTACTACCTCCAACTGAATCCAACAGGCCCTTGCCTAGAAGGAGCCATCCCACCAGTTTTGGATGTCTCGGTTTGCTTAAAGAGCATGGGCTTAGTAGGAAAGATATGTGGGTCAACTTGATTCCTTCTCTTAGGCTGTTAATCACACTGATCTTCAATTTCCTCATCTGAAAAAGTAGCATCATATTTGGCCCACAGAGGTGAGGATTGACTATGGTAAATAGTATCATTAATAGGAAATATTCAACTAATGTTAATCTTTTTCTAGGGATGGATCAGGGATAAGAAAAGACAAAATCAGGGTTTCTTGGCACTGCAGAGCAGTTAAAAGGTTTTGGTTGCTAAAAAAATCTGTAGTGCCATTTCTGTAACAGATTCCCTCATCACCTTAGGCAAGTTTCTCTCTCTTTCCAGAACTCAAACAGCAAACTATTTGGAATTTATATCATATGCCTTTCTTGTATCTTAATGAGATAGGGCACATGGATGTAGTCAGAGTAGGGTGAGGGCCTCTGGAGGGGGCAGGGTGGGATATTTGCAGTCAGAGCAATGTAACTACATGCAAGGAAACCCCCCCCTGCTAAAATTCTATGTTAAACATTGAGCTCTAGAATCATTCTTCAGTGAAATCAGTTAATGTTCCCCAGATAAAGAAGAGTAGCACATGTTTTATTATGCTAATTATTTGTAACCATGTGTAATATTCACTTTAGCATGCTAAAAGGCTCAGGCCTATGTGCTGTCTTTCCTCCTTCAGATCTGACAAGGTGATTCTGCAAACTGAGCAACTAACTTAGCATGCAGACCCAGCTGTAGACGGCATAGTAAAAGGCAGGAAGAATTCCATCTTAAGGATCAGATTGCATTTGAACACCCAGGAAGTTCAAGAGGCAGGATTCTTTAGCAAGTAGGCAATACCTCGGCCCCCCTTGGGGGCTGGGCAGGCAGCCTTTTGATGTGCTCCCGGACCAAGGTGCCGGTGTCCCAGAGAGGAATCAAGGCAGGAAATTCCTTATGTTAAGTTAATTTTTAATATTCAGGGACCACTTAAGTCCATACCCCTAAGTTTTTTCATGTTCTCGAAAAACCCTCAACTGCCTATAAAACCCCCTAGACAACGCACCACTACGGACTCTCTTGTCCCCTCCTGGCGTGAGCTGGGAGCTCTGTCCTTTCACTGTATCTCTAAATAAAAGCCTGTACTTTGCTCTCCTACCTTGACTGTTTGTGAAGCTCATTCTTCGGCTCCGCAAACAAGAACCCCGGCATCATTAAGTTACATTTTCATACTGTAAGATCTTGTCTTTTTAAACCAGATTTAACACTCCTCCATAAGTCTTTTTATACACATTGCCTACTGTAGGGCCCCGCTCATTGCACGTAGCAATAAACATTTGTTGACTGGTAAAGTACAAAGTGGGGTCCGCTGCATTCAGAGGGCTCCCGTGACAGTGGTTTTAAAAGGTGGCGGCTTCTTCCTGCCAAATGATATAATCCTGGGAGGTGCCCTTCCAAAGCCACATATTCCCTTACCGTCATTTCACGCACCATCCCTGATTTCTCTACACATTTTGGGAAGTAGATCTGTGAAATTTACAAGTGTGGAGTGAACGCTGGTAAAAAAGGTGGTGGTACAATTGAGCCGCACGGGGAGCGGCGGCACAGCAGCCACACCTACTTCGCGGCCGCGGCGCCCAGAGCCCGAAGAAGGCAGGCCGGTGGGGCTGCCGGGTCTCTGGGCGCCGCCCCCTCCCACACTGCCTGGAGCAAGGCTCCCAGCGGGGACCCGCGGCCGGGACCCGGCGAGCACGTGGGAGGCTAGCGAGGATGCGCGCCCGGCCTGGGAGGGTTGGGGAGGCCGGGCCAGGCGGGAGCCCGCAGCCTGGGGACACTTGGAGATAAACAATCTGGTCCCAGGCCGCGGCCGCCCCCCAGCTCCCCGGAACAGGGGCTTCCCCAGCGCCCCCGCAGGCCGGCACCCCGCTCCGGGGACCCAGCGGGAGGCGGAGCTCCGCGGGGCCAGGCCGGCCCTTCCCGGCCGAGTGCCCCCTTCCCGCCGCCACTCACGGTGCTTGCTGCAGCCGCCGCCGCCGCCGCTGCTGCTGGGGTAGCTCAGCAGCAGGAAGGGCAGCGGGGAGCCCGGCGACGGCGGGGTCCTCCAAGTGCGCTGCTGCGGCGGCGGGCGCGCTGCAAAGCCGGCGCCTCCATCGCCCGGATAGAGCAGGAAGAAGGGGGCGGCCACCGGCGAGCCGGGCTCCGACTGCTCGGCTGGGGAGGCCAGAGGCGGCCCCGCCTCGTCCTCCGGCCGCTGCTCCCCGCCCCTCGCCTGCTCCTCGCTGCAACTTTCCGCGCCGGCGGTGGGCGGCAGCGGCGAGGTCTCAGCCATACTGCCTCCTTCCCGAGCCGCCGCCTCCGACTCGCGCCCGGGCCTGGGCGGGGGAGAGGAGAGTCAGGGCGGGGAGCCGCCGCCTCGTCCCGTCCGCGCCACCGCCGCCACCTCTCTCCTGGGCCGCGAGCGGGCGTCCGGGCTCTGCCGCCGGGCCTCTGCCCGCCCCGCCGGGGCGCGAGCCAGCTGGGGGGACGGCCCCTCCTGACGGCGCGGCCTCCTCCCGGCCGGCTCCTCTCCACGCCCCTCCCGGCGCGGCCCGGCCCCCAGCCTGCGGCGGCTCCCCTAGGGGGCGGAGTCCTGCTCTTCCCCTGCCCACCTTCCGCCTCCCGCCCCTGCGGGGGAGGCGGTGCCCGGCGCCTGGTTCTGGCCACCCCCGGCGCGGCCGCCTTGAGCGATAGGGTGTGTGTGCCCCCCCTAGTGCTTGGAAAGTGGGAGGCCTGGCGAAATCTCTCGCGGCGTGTTTGGTGTGTAACCGCCTAACTTTACGGTAGCACGGAGGCACAAAGATCTGGGTTGAAGAGGCGAAAGCTGATTTAAAAAAGGAACCTCCCTACCCGCGGGTATTAAACTGTACCGTTTGCCTTTCACACACTACTGCTTTAACCGTTGATTCGCGGTTTTGATTCATCAGCTTTTTATGTGTGAAGTCAGAGGTGGGTGCCTGCCTTCTACCAGCTCTTTTGTTCCCTGTCATGTGCAGTGTATAGAAATCTTGTACTTGCTTTGACCTTAACTCCCCTGTTTTCCGGTGTTCCGGGTGCGCATGAGTGCATTTTAAGCCAAACAGCTTAGAATTTATATGACTAGCGTCTTATTACTGGTCGACAGTTTTCGCTTTCGTAGTGCCTGCTTCTCGCTAGTAATTGGTCCGTTACTTTTTTTTTTTGATTCAACTATTCAGCTGAATCAGTGATTACTGATCCAGTAATTCCCATAAACACTATTTAGTCTAATAAAGACATTTTTTCCAGTCACGCTGGATTCCACGAACGTGTCCCCCGTATTTCAAGCTCATTAGTCGTGTTTGGGTTGCAAAATGCTGGCATAGAATCCATGTTGACTCATAACTAAAAATTACTGTTGTGTAACATTTTGCCCACCTGCTTTCCCTTTCTCTCGTCTGTCCCTCTGTAGAGAAGTTATACTTCTCTGATAGGAAAAGTAGACCTTTTTATTGTTACTATTCTCTGAAAGTCACTCTTGAAATTATCACAAGAAATTACCATGATATTTCTAATACTGCCTTTCACCAAGTCTTTTAAAAAGTATTTTTAAAGGAGATGCTTACAAGAAGGTAACAATGTAGTCAGAAAAATTCTTAGTAGCTTTTCAGTTCCTGGCATGTCTCTGACCTGTTGATGCCAACACTATTGCCTACTTGTGCAAGTTATTTGTACTCTGAGCTTGGCTTCCTCTTCTGTAAAAATGATTATATTACTTACTCATAGAGATGCTGTGAGGGTTAAATAATTATAAATAAAGCCTTTAAAACAGTGTCTGGCATAGGGTAATTATTACTAGCTATATTTTATCATTTGGCAAAACAGCATATAATTTACAATAATACGACAAACTTGAGAGTAAAGATTTTTTATCATATCTTCAGCATTTCAGATGTATTGCATGGTTTCCAGATGTATATATGGATTCCAAGTGTGTTACATGGTTTTAACATCCGTCCTTAACCGAATCTCTTACCTTGTTTTTGCATGCAGAAATTTCTAAGTATCATTATATTCTTGTCAGTCCTTCATAGAGATGTTTTGAAGTTTTAGTAAAGAATTATCCTGATGAGAATATAAGCTTGTCCCACTGTAGCAGAAGAGAGCCACATCCTCACACACTGCTCTTGAGAAAGGCCAGTGATTAGCCAAGGGAGTCACCAGGTTAAGAAATATGAAATGCTCTTTAGTCTAAATTGCCAGCTTTTTCCTCTCTAGTTACCCAAGATTATCTATAGATACTAGGAACACTGACGTGGTGTGGAATTGCAATGTATTGTTCTTTTTTTGTGCCTCTCTACTTTTAAAAAAGTATTTATGCTTTATGTCATTAATTAAGTGGCAGTATAGTGAATACAGAAAATCAGCTGAAAAATGAGGCCTTTAAAATTACAGGCAAAGCTATTTATGAGCATTTTTTTAAAAGCTGGATGGTACTCCAGGTTCCTAGTTTCTTAATGCTTTTAGCTATTGGATCAGCAAAAATAATCACAGCTCTGCATAAACTTTAGTGACATAAAGGGTTGATTCAGCTTCTACACACATTTAAAGAAGCCAATTTATAAGAACAAGCCTAAACATGTTGCCCCGTGTTGAAAATGCACAAAGCATCTTCCTACTGCTTTAGCATGACAAAATCCAAGCCCCTGTAAGAATTAAACTGTTAATTTTCATGTGAAATAAATCAAGAGGTGCTTTTCAACTTTTTCTGCATTTTATTTTTAGTTATCTCTGTATGGTTTTTGAAACCGTTCGGTGATCTTAAGGATAGACACTTAGAATATATTACAAAACTTGTTAGAAACCAATGTCATGGATTGTACTTTCAACATTAACTTAGAGCTGTGGAATCTTAAAGGTACCTCTTGGGAAGGGTTGCTGTTCTTTGTTAGTATAGTATGTAGTCTTATTATGATTCCAAAATAATGGCTTTCTTGAGCTTTTTGTCATTCTGTGGTACTTGGAGAAAGTTATTTGAAGAGTGAGTACAATGCACTCTTCAAGAAATATATTTATCTTAAGCAATATACTTAGTCTAGGTCAGACAACAGCAGTTTGGTTTTTTTTTTTGGTGGTAGAAATACGGATGTGATTTTGTTTTTCTACTTTTCTGTATTTGCAAGTAATCTATAGTGAATGTTACCTTATAAACAGAAAATCAAATATGTCGAGAGAGTATTTTGAGTAATAGTTTGATAACTTTTTTATGAAGATCTACTAACAGCGAAGTTGTGTTCCTTGTGTATATTGTGTAGGATTCAAGAAGCCAACCCTAGAGGAGCTTATATTTTGTCTATAGTTTTAATATCTCAATAGTATTGCTGAACTTTTAGTTGTTCACCTTTGCTGAACTTCTATGACCCGTTTGTTCCAATTCTTGTGCAGTCTTCTTCAAATTGTCTTCTAAATTTCCCTCAAATCTGTCCCTTAATTTGTCCAATCCTTAATTTAAATCTTCATCTTGTCTCTATTGCAAAAAATCCTAGCTGGTTTTCCTCCCTTTTTAATATATTTCAATTCCAATTATTTCATAGCAGCTAGAATGAATAATTTACTTAAGGTTGATCTGATTATGTCACACTGATTCTTAAAAACCTTGGTTGCCTTCTCCCTATTCTGGGATATAATCAGAGGTCTTTCATGATCTAACCCATCCCCACCTTTCTATTATTATCTTCCTCACCCTTGCTGACTTTCAATTAGCCATAACATGTTTGACATTCCTCATATTGCCACACTCACACAAGATTCTACTCAAACAAGTTTCTCTGCCCTCCTTATGTAGAGAGGTACATGCCTCTTGTGAGGTCCTGTACTATCCTAAGCCGTTAATTGCTGTAACTGTAATGTGTCTGTTCTTTGTACCAATGTGTCCACTTCCAAAGCTGACATTTTTGGCTAGCCCAAAGCGAGTCAGCTGGGTAGTGGCAGAGTAAGTCATTGAATCACTAACTTGAGACTTTCTTCTACTTTAATTTTTATACTTTTTATTTTCAATAGTTGCCCATAGCTTATAAGCTGACATAAAACTAACAGGTTGTTGCTTTGTACTGATGCCTAATAGCAGTAATCTATTCCACTGGAACTTTTATCCATGAGATTCTGCAGAGTTCACAATGTGAATCTCAGTGAAAAATGATCACACTGAATAGTTCACAATTTATTATTCATGTGTTAGGACAGTACCTGGCACATCTCAGTGATCTTTAAATGTTTAAATATAAAATTTGGATGATTTAAATATTAAATCCAGCAAATTGTTACTTCTTTTGCTGTTCTCATCTGACAAGGCCAGTTTTTACATTTGTAAGATAGCATAGCACCATCTATATCCTAGCTATTCCAGGATGAATTAATGAAGTCTTGTGAGCTCTCTGAAAGAATATTTGATATATTCAGAGGAATATATAACAGGCTCAATTTCTCCACTTTCCTAAATGTAAAATTTTTTTTAAGAATTTTGTTTTCTCACCATAATTTTATACATCTGGCAGGGATTTGACATAGAACATAAAATACTTAAGCCTCTCCAACTTCGTTTTCTTCCTTTTTGTCCTGTCCCAGATTTTCTATATCCCTTCATTTGCTCACGCAATGCTCCCCTCTTCTTCCTAACTTAGGACATATATTTGACATTACTACTTTATTCTTTATGTTCCTGCAACAAACAGAAATTACGATACTATTAGCTACAATTCATTGAGCACTTACATGCCAGGTGTTCTCATAACCACTTTACTAGGTGATTACTGTATAAAGGTATTGTTCTAAGTGCCTTACAAACACTAATTCACTCAGTCCTCATAACTCTACGACATAGGTACTACTACTGATGCCCCAGTTTAGAGGAAAAAACCGAGTTACAGAGAGATCAAATAATTGCCCAATGTCAGTGATAGAGCTGGGTTAGGAATTTGGGCAGTCTAGTCTGTCCATGAATTGGAAAAAAACCACTACACTCACAGCATAGCTGACACCAGGTGTGTGTGTGTTTTTTCCCCACCAAGTAGTTCACACCAGCTGGGTGTTCTAGAACTTAACTCAATTTGACACTATCTGTAGTTAGTCCAGATTGGCACCTGTACATCTTACCAATTGGCAGTAATGCTCAGGTTCCCATCACCGCCTCCTTAGGTTTGAGTCATTTGCTAGAGCAACTCACGCAACGCATGGGAACGTTTGCCATTTTTTTAAAGGATACAGATGAACTTTCAGATCTATAATTACGCAGGGCAAGGTCTGAGAGGGTCCCAGTGCAGAAGGCTCTGTCCCTGTGGAGTTGGTGCACATCACCCTCCCAGTGTGGACATGTTTACCAATCTGGAAGCTCTCCAAATCCTGTATTATGGGACCTTATGGAGACTTCCTAACACAGGCAAAGTCAGTCATTAACTTTATTTCCAGCCCCTTTCCTCTCTAGAGAATGGGGATTGAGGCCAAAATTCAAGCTTCTAATCATGGTTTGTTCTTTCTGGTGACCAGCCCCTATCCAGGAGCTCTCCAGGCACCCACGGTGAGTCCCCTCATTAGAACAAAAGATGGTCTTAGTACTCTAAGTAGGAATTTACAAGGGTTTTAGAAGCTCTGAGGGCAGAGACCAACATATATGTATTTTCTATTATCTCATAGCTCTTAGCCATTGTCACATCACCTCTCTAAGGTAGATATAATTGTACCACACAGATGAAGAAAATGTCAGAGGTTAAGTAATTAACTCAAATCCACCCTAGTAAGTTAACTCCAAAACCTGTACTTTTATTACTTTTCAGAAAAGGAAGTACAGGATAGGGCTCTGAAACCAGAAAGGCTGAATTTAAATCTCTGCTACTTAATAACTATTTGACCTTGAGGAAGCTACTTAACTTCTCTGTCAAAGGTTCCTCATCTTTTAAATATGGATAATAAAATTTACCATGCAAGAGTTCTGAGGAATAAGGAAATAAGTACAAATAAAGTGCTTACGAAAGTACCTTAGCATTCAATAAATTAATTTTATTTCCAACTTACCTTTTTTATTTATAAGAAAACAAAAGATAAACTAATTTGACATGTGTGCTATTCTGACGAAGCAGCTGTAAGCCAGAGGTTAAGGGAATGAAGGCTCAAATTAATCTGGCTTGGGTCTAAATCCCAAGCATGTGTCCTTTATTTTCGAAGGTTAACCTCAGGGAATTTTGGCATCCTCTTTAGTGATTAAGAGACAACAGTACCACCTCACAAAGTTATTGTAAAGATTAAATGAGGTGAAGCATAACTGCAACATGGGAGCTTAAGAAATATAATGTAAATATTCAAATAAATATATATTTTATATATACATATATAATAACTAATATTAACCATTGATCATCTCTGCGTCTCTAGCATTTAGCACCATGTTTAATGAACAGTGACATAAGACATCTATTGCTGTTTCCTTCACTAGTTCACTTGTTCTGGCATCATCCTAACAATTTAATTTCACCACCTCAACCTCTCTCCTACTGTAAAGATTGGAATAGCTACAAAAAAATGTGACTTTGTTAACATTTGAAGTTGTCACTTACCTGTAGTAATCATACCAATTTTCAGCAAATGGAGTGTACAAACTGCAAGTTACCAGTACAAAAGGGCAAATGAAACTACCTTATTTACTACATTAAGGATCATCAGAAAATATTCACGATTAATGCAACTAAGGCATATCTCTTCCCACTTTTACCCAAGTTCCTCTACATTCCCATGCTTTTATCACATAGAATATGCAAAATTCCTAAGTTAACATTAAGCCTATTTATTAACAAGTATCTTTTTTAAAGAATTATTCTTAGGTAAATAAAGTATGTCAGAACTATTTTTTAGACTTACAAATAAGAATGCCAAAGGTACATTCTTTATATGAAAAATTATGAAAGTGTTCTAAGTTTGAATGTTGCTCCACAACTAGCTGTGCAATTTTCCTAGACTACTATTTGACAGAATATTGGAGATCTTCTTTCAACACCATCTCTTTTCCTAAGCACCTTCATATTGCTCCCACAGTTTTTAGTGACATTATAAATTTAAGGACAAAAAAATTGATCAATAACTCAAATCTCCCTGTTGACAAGAATTAAAATTTAAGGCTAGGTGTCATAAATACAATCACTTCACCAGTTAAAAATAAAAATTTATTGATCTGTATTATTGCCAAAAAACTTCAGCTAAGCAAAAACTTCATTTAAGCTTAATGCTCTTTTTAACTCCTGCACGAATACCAGATAGTTCACCACTGTAACGTTGCTCTTCTCTACGAACTTCCCGAACCTGGCCTCTTCTCCGAATTTTGGCTCTTCTGAACTTTTCCCTGTGTTTCACTCTGGGATTACGATCAATCTTCTTTCTCCTAGGTGTTAGTCCTCTATTTTTAGCAATCTGCTTGGTAATGGCTCGCTTTGCACTTCGATATTCAAAAGCCTGTTCTTCAGTACTATTTTCTTCTTTCTTTCTCTTCAACTTTTGCCTGGCTTCCATTTCTTTATAATATTTCAGTGCAGCTTCTTCATCAAAATCATCATCAGACAGATCTGTAACAGCTGAAGCAGCAGTCTCTCCAACAGATTTTGGCTTGGCCTTGGTGGATTTCACTGTTAGCTTCAGTCCTTTCTTTCCAGCATCATCCTTAAGTTTAAGTAGATGGCGAATCTCAGAGGACAGCTTCTGATCCACAAGTGACAGCTTGTTGATCAAATTTCGATAGGTAACAAGCCTTTCGATGACAGGATGTCCATGAGCAGGGACTCTCTTAGCTTTCAGTATCAAATAAAAACTGATGTTGGAGCAGTAGTTCAAATAGAGGTTGTACTTGTTCCTCAGGTATTGGCTTCCTTTTCCAGGTGGAATGATCCCTTGCTCCACCAACTGTAGCAATGGCTCCAGCTCATCTTTCACCTCTGTCAACTTAACTTTCAGGTCTTCTATCAGCTCCAAGAGCTCTGGTGATTCCTTTCGCAGCATTTTCAGCTTCTCTTTCACTGAAACTTTTGCCAAATCCTTCACTACCCGTGTCTCTGCCTCACCTACCTGAGGCACTGGTTTTGCAAAGGCTTCCACCCAGGTGACCCCAAAATCGTCCTCTTGCAGGGCTTGGGCTAGGCGCCGCTGAATAAGCTGTGCCTCCTCCTCCTCCTCTTTTTCCTCCTCCTCCACTTCTTGTTGGTTCTGCCGACCTCGGGACTTGGAACCATAGTCCGTGTCATAGTAAAGTTTTTTCTTCTGACCCCATGACAAGCTGAGATCCAAGGCGGCCTCAGCTTCCCCCTGCACGGAGCTCCCACCGTCCTCCTCCTCCTCCACCTCATCGCCCGCACTCTCTCCGTCTTCGTCCTCACCGGCAGTATCTAGGGCTAGCACCTCCTCTTCCTCATCGCCATCCACCTCCTCCCCACTTTCTACTTCGTTCCAGCCCTTAGCCAAGGCGGCCCGGGATCTGGCCTCATGGAAATCATCTACCTTATCTTGGTAGTAGCTGGAGTCACCTGGTGAGGGCGGTAATTCGAAATCATCTTCATTTTCGTCCGCTAGGCCGCGACCTGCCTTGGCTCGCACAGCTGCCCACTTGGCCGCTCCACGCCTCCGGGATCTCCCCACCATAACTCGCGGTCCACGGTTATACACCAGCGTCCGGTTTCGGTCACCTAAGTCCTTCGCGCACCAGCCACGCACGGCAGCAACTCGCCTCCTTAAACAGCCACGCGCTCTCCCTCTAAGCCAGCCTGCGGGCGCTCCGCTCGGCGGCCGGAGTTCCGCCTCCTTCCGGCCCTCAGAATGCTCTCCTAGCGGCGCGTGAACCGGGACTTCCGCTAGGTCCCTCAAGCTTAGTTAAGAGCACTTCCCTTCTCGCTTTGCCCTCTAACGCCAACAGATTCCGGTGAATTGAAAATCTTTCCGTGTAGGAACAATATGTGTTGGAAGTTCCGTTCCGTAGAGCCCTTTAGGGAAACTTCCGTTCTTACTCTCGCGATCCTGGACGTGGCTAAGGGGGCGGGGGGCGGTCGTGACGAAACTCGCGGCGAGGTCACGGGGCCAGTAGAGGGCGCTTTCCCTTTACGCCTGGGAGCGGCTCCTGGGCGTTCCAGTAAGTTGGATCGTACGCGTGCGGGGCGCATCCAACAGGTGTAGAGAAAACGAACAAATGTTAAATGACATTTGACATGTAACCATTCTATCCGTGGCAACTATAACTTATCATTTTGAGTCTTTAGTAGTGCGATACTGTGATGCCTGACTCCGGAGTTAACAAGCTCCACGAGGGCCAACAGGTTTCTTTAAAGAATACCTTCGTTGCCTCATTCTGAGAGGCGATTTTCTTCCTGTGGAAGGTAGGGTTTTGTGAATGATACACTAGGTGGTATTAGAATGCTCTCTCCAGGGCGTGAGTTTTGGGGGTTGAAGGTGTTCTACCACTAGGTCAGCTTAAATTGATCTAAATTTCTTCTGGGCTATTGCAGTGATAGTAATAATAGCAGCTAACATTGAGAGCAGCTTTTATGTGAAAGTACTGTGATAAGCTCTCGACATTCAAACCGATGAAGAAGGTATTACTGAAATTCTAATTTAGGAAAATGAGGCACATAGAACTTAAATGAGGTAATAAAACTAGTAAATGGTAGAACTAGATTTGAACCCAGACTGGCTTCAGAATACAGACTGCTATAGCTAACTATTGTATTATACTGGCTTTCAAATATTCTCTCAATAGGTCTGTTCGTTTCCAGTTTCCACTGTACATTTGCTCAGCATCATCAGATACATCTTCTTGGAATACAACTTCCATCATCCCACACCCTTCTTCAAAAACTCAATGACTGTCAGTTGGTATCAAGCTAATGATTACAACGTACATGGCCTCACAGTTTTGCCTTAAAGCAATCTTTCCAGTCATACCTTTCATTACTCCCCTACAACTGCCATACCTTGTGACTTAAGTGCTCTACTACTCTATTCTCCAAACCTTGCTTTGCAATTTCCCCCTCTGTGTCTTTGCTCATATTTTCAGTATTCTCACAATTACTTATGTCATAAATTTACAAGTCATTACAGATATCTTTTTGGCTAACAAAGAAATTCTCACACAGGGGACCTGTATGAGGCTGTTTGAAAAGCTATTATTTGATGTCAGGAGTTGGAGACAACCTGTATGCCCATCCTTGAGGAATAGATCAGTAAAATATCATGGATAAGAATCATGGAATCTAGGAGCATAGGGTGATCAAACATCTTGGTTAACCCAGTACAGCCCTGCTTAACCTGTTATTCTAGTGTAATTATTAATAGTACCCCCTTTTACTCTCATGATCTGGATGATAAATTAGATGGTCATCTTAACTACACAGTAGTGGGAAACTGGGTTATGTATCCACATAGCAATATGAATTGATCTTAAAAGCAATGTGCTTAGGGAAAAAAGTAAAAAGCGAGATATGTAATACAGTACTATTCACATAAATTGGAAGTGCATGCATAAAAATACGATTTTGTGAGAACATATGTAAACAAAATATTATACATTAAATACAAAAGAATAATTGCTTTCAAGGGGCAAAGAATGGGAAGAGACTTGGAGATCAGAATGAATAGGGGAGAAACTTTCTGTGGACCAATAGATAAGGAGCCAGGAGCTGAGGAGATAATTAACCGTTTACATCTAAAGCTCAATTAAAAAAACAAATAAGCAGACAAAAAAATGACCATATCTGTCCCTAACTGGAAGTCCTTTAAAAGCTCCCCAACATCTATAGGATCAAGTTCATATTCCTTATGACTTGCTTTTCCATACATCTTAAACCTTCCATCTTACCACACATTCACTGCCACCATATGTGAGGCAGCCTTGTGCACACACAGTGCACACACACACACACATATGCAGATACACAATGTAGGTTGTGCTCTTTCCTCCTTTCTTTTGCACATGTTTCTTCTACAGTTTCTAGAAAACCCTTATTCATCCTTTAAAACTAATTTTAAATGTCACCTTAAAAGCCTTTTTCTGACCTCCTCAGTAAGAGTAAAGAACCTCCTTTTTCACATTCCTTTAATGTTTCATGTATTACCTCTATACTTAACTGCTTTCCCTCCCTACAACTATGAGTCCCCATTAAGTCTGGATTCATGTAGGCCTTTTTAAAATCCCTAAAATCTAGGTTGGTACTGGAGTACATTTCGGTGTCAGCATATCAAAATAGGAGCTTCTAACAATGATTACAGAGTCTTTCGTGCTTCTCTAGTCATAAACACAGGGGTTTTTTAAAATTTAAAAGTAACACGTAAAAGATGACACACTTATGCTTTTGTTAACTTAAGCTAATAGTTAAAAATGTATTTACTTTTATACCAGCATCCCAAACTAGGTTGTGATACTAGAAGTTTTTTTTTTAATGGTCAGAGAAGTAGTAATGGCAAAAATAATTTGATATGAGAGTAATAATGGGAAAATATATTCTTGTTGTTAATAGTTATCAACGTTTAGATAATTTAATATAATCACAACTCCTTGAGCTACTTTTGGGTGCAAAAAAGAAAGGATTATTTTTAGGTAGTAACAGAGAAAATGGAAGAGATGAAGTATAGTTACCATCTGCTTTCATTTCTGTTGGAAACCACTTACTCTGAAACTAGTAGGTTATAGATTATTTTTGCAACTAAGGTCTGTATCTATTTAAAGACACAAGAATCCTACAAGTGATTTGGAAGTAAAATATAGAACTTCTACTGAAATATGGGATAAATATATGAACTCTTATAAGCATTTAATTAAAAATTACTTGGATTGGTAGCTTTAATTACAAAATGAAGAATTTACTGAAATAGTGTCATTGCTTTCCCTTCTAAACTCTAACCCAACTAAATGCTGTGCAATTATTTTCTAAATACTATGTAATCCCTTTTTATTTTTCTTTATCATGAGGAGCCTTGCAGGTATAATTATTTGCATATTAACTATTAATTCAATGATATTTATAGTTTTGATGAAGGTCTTTTGAAATACAGTTCACATAGAATATTTTTTTCTCATCAGCCCTCATTCTCTATAGAATAAAGGCCTTAGCTCTTAGTCTGATATTCAGGAGCTGCCTTTATTTGGCCCCAATTTATTTATTTTTTCTCTTTTTGAGATTTCTTTCTCTTGGCCTTTGCTTATGCTGCCCCCACATCTCAGTTCTTAGGTGGCCTTCAAGGTCCAGCTAAAATCGTATCTTCTCCAGGCCATTTTTCTGATATGCTTCCTTCCATTAGCATCTGTTAGCCCTTTAACTCCTCCTGTGTTAGGATTTTAACTTCTGTGTTTTTCCATTGTGTGAAGACTGTTAATATGCTTGTCTTATATTTTATGCCAGATATATCAACATTTATCTCTGTAACCCTTCCAGTATCTAATACAGTTACTTATACATAGTAAGTACTGAGAAAAAATAAATCAAATATTGAGTTAAATTGAATTATTTTAAATGTCAATAACTATTAGATGTTATTAAAAACAACCTAAGAATTTAATAAGCAGTCTGCAAATGGGACATTGATCTGTATCTATTTTTGGTATTGAGAGATAACTTGGACTCTATGCTAAGAGGAAAGGGAAACTATTGGAGGGTTCTAAACAGGGTAAAATTAGGGAGTTGATGGAAAGAGATATGATTACAGGTAGGAAGTTAGTGGAAGCTGTTACAGTCATCTAGGAGATAAATTTTAGTGTCTAAACTTGGACCTTGGAAATAATGATATAAAAAGTAGACAAATTAAGAGCTATTTAGGAGACAGTATAATAGGACTTAGTGTCTGATTAAGTGTGAGGGGTGAGGAGTCACAGTGATTCTCAAGTTTTCTTGCAACCCAGTGAATAATGGTACTCTCCACTAAGGTAGGAAACTGAGGCAGAAAGAGGCTGAGGTTGGCAGGAAATGGGAAGGTAAGCACTGGACATGCTGCATGTGACATGTTTGTGAAAAAGTTCAAGTTCTAATGTCTACTAGGCAGGAGGATATTTGGGTCTGAAACTTGGAAGAAAATATGAACTAGAGAAAGATATTTGGGGGTCTTCCACATTCAATTAGAACATGGGTCTGTATCTGATATTTAACTAAAGTCAAACAAAATAAGGCTTTGGATTATGTTTACTTTAGTAGTACACATGAACTAGTAGACCAGAAGGGGTACACGTGCTATCTGCCGCTATTGCAGTTTTATTTATCTTTGATGATAGTTATCTGTTATTGTGTGTCAAATTTAAAAGGTTTGTATTAATAAATGAGCTATATTCAATTAAGTATGTAATTTAAACCTATTCAACTTAAGACCTCTAAACTTATGTGAAACTAGGCCATGAAAAATTGCTAATGACAAAAAAAAATACATCTGAATAGAGCCTCCATGTGTGATTGACCCACATTTGTATCATGCTCAAAATTTTAATACCTGTTTGGGCTTTCTCCACTTGCTATTGCCAATAACATTGATATTTTGGGAGATACTAATTATGTATCAGGCACTGTGTTAGGTATTTTAAGTACATTTTCTTATTTAATTCTCACAATATATCTATGAGAAGGATGCCATTATTTTCCTCATTTCACAGATGAGGCTCAGAAATGTGAAGTAATTTGTCCAAGGTTAAATAACTGGTAATTAAACCCAAATTTGCCTCACTCATTATACTGTTTTCTAGTCTATATTTTATCAGTAATGAAAAACTTGTAGGGTCCAGAGACATATGCATTTATGCTTCAATGTATATTGAAAAAGCTTGGACACTCAGATTTATAGATCAAGATTACTCAGAAATATGGTACCAATTTCACCCAATATAATGGCAGAAAAATAGGAGAATCAGGAGGCATCAGCCATCTTGCATCTCTCTAGTTTTATTTTGAGGCCTGGGAAAGCATGAATGTAGTAGGTGTGTTCAGACTATAGGCAAATAATCATAAAGTGTAATTAAAGGATATTCTGAGATTGGTTTGTTGGTCCTTCATTGATTAATTATGGGCAGATTTATAGGGTTTTTTTCTTCGCTGATTTTGGTGCAATCATTTATTCACTGCAAATTATTGTTTTTCAAGTTATTTTTGTCTACAATGATTGCCATATTAGAGTATTACTTAACACTATGATCACTACCACAACTAATGTTCTGTTATACAGTACTTAAAACACGGTGAGTACATTACTTAAGTGTTTCCTTTCATATAAATGTAATTCACTGATAATATTCTGATATTATACTTGAAAAGTTGTTTCATGTTGCTCAGGAACTGAACTGAACGACTTAATAATCAAGTATATCTTTATCTGTACAGAATCACGACTCTGTTGCCATATCATATAATAATGCCAAATTTAAATCCATGTAAATTGTCTTAATTTTGCACAGAACTGTAATAAGTGCATAAGGGTAGGTGCATTGAAACATCTAAAACATGGTCTCTGGACTCATATTGCCAAATTGAACTTTCATTTCCTCTCATAGTAATGTTTTCTCTCAGCTCTAAATTATGTACCTTATATTCTCTTGATCATATTTGTCCCTTTTGTGTCTGACTTCTATGCATCTTTCAGTCTCAGCATAAACATTACTTCTTCTGGGGGAATTTCCTTGACCCTGCCTACGCTCTTGAGGCAGGGCTTTGTCATCATGGAAATCTGTGTTATCATTACCCAACAGACTGCAAACCCTTCTGATCAAAGGTCATGCCTGTCTCTTCCACTGGTATCCCTGCCACGTAGAGTAGATGCCAATAGATATTTGCTGAAAGAACAGATAAAGGAATGAGTGACTGTTTGACTTAAGGGCCAGGCAAGTAGCATTAGTGTTACAGACCATCTATGCATATTTGCTACAATGGCAACTTTATTTCAGTTGAACGGGAAATTCTTTTAAATAAAAATATGTGGCTATCCCAATTATACAAGGAAATTATGAGCCCAAAATATAGCTGTATTAATATTCTGTTGATGCTGTAATAAACTACCACAAAATTAGTGGCTTATGATACAAGTGTATTATTCATACATCTCTGTAGGTTAGAAGTCTGACATGGTCTCTTTGGGATAAAAGGTGTCACCAGGGCTTCATTCCTTCTGGAGGTTCTAGGAATAATTAAACTTGCTTTTCCAGCTTCTAGGCTCTGTCTGCCTTCCCTGGCTCGTGGCTTTTTCCTTCAGCTTCAAAGCCAACAGTTCAAACCTCTTTCACCTCTTCACTGACTCTCCTGCCTTCCTCTTTCTCTTATAAGAACCCTTGTGATTATGTTGGACCAAACGGATTAATCCAGGATAATTTCCCCATCTGAAGGTCATCTGAATAACGACCTTAATTCCATCTGCAACCTACATCCCGCCTTGCCATGGAACGTAACATACTTGCAGGTTCTGAGAATTAGCATGTGGACATCTTTAATGGGTCACTATTCTGCTACCATAATAGTTTAGCATTTATGTCAGTCTGAAAGAAGATGCTGTCTTTTCTCAACATAAAGGAATGATAATAAATACTAAAATAATTGAGTGTTTATATGTTAAAGCCATGTTCTAGGTGCTTTACAGTTAATAGTTCTCATCAGTCCTATGAGGTATGCTACACTCATGCTCATTTTATAGATGAAATTGAGGGAAAGAGAGGTTAAATAGCCAACCAACATCCCATTTGAACCCAGGGAATTAGATTCCAGAGCTTTTGCTCTTTGTTTAGTAGGAAGATAGGATGAGGCAGTGTGTTCTTTTAGACATGTCTTTGCAGTGTTAAGTATTATGTTGTTTTAAGTATTGTAAATTGTTACGATATAAGATACATTTATAACTCTAATGTTGCAAAGTTAGTTGGAAAATCATCAACTATTACACACCTTTTGGGCCAAAGCAACTTATTTGAAACTCTGAGAGGTATACAAAGGAATTACTCTGTCTTGAAAGTATTCATCAGATATATTTAAAATAATGGACTGGATGTTCCCCACCATGGATTTATTCTTTCATCTTGTTATTAGGGAAAACAGGCTTAGTATGGCACTTACACATAAAGACTCTGAATAGAGGAGTTAAAACAAGAAAAATGTCATATTCTCACTCATTTTCCTAACTGAGTCATTATAGTTCCCTTTTGATATTTCCTTGTATTCTTTCTGGATGCCAGTTGCTATTCGTCTTTATGAGCCTCTCTCTGCATCCAGAAAGCCTTAATTTAGTATAAGAAATAAATTATACACATGTGAAGAAAAGTCATAAAAGTGATACTATGCCAATTCTTATAAAATGATATAAAGAGGTGTAAGATGAATTTATCAGCAATGAAGAAACAGAGTAATGGAGTGAACAGACTTGGGATGACATTAAGCGGGGAAGATTTACTAAAAGTAATTTTAAAGATTTTAGGATTTTTGACAAGGATTGGCAGAAAGGAAAAAGAAATTTGTGATGAGGAAAATGACAAAGTAAAAAAAGATTCTGAAACAGGAATTAGCAAATCATATATAGGGAAAGGAAAGCAGACATATTGATGAGAGCAGGATTTTCTCAAAGCAGCGAGGGACCAGACCGCTGGAGGTGTTACACTGAAAGGAGCATATTGTTGTTTGAGGGATTTTCTGGAAACCTTGTTTATGATTGTGTCTCTAGAGAAATTACTGTAAAATCTAAACTGTTGTTTTTTAAAATGAATTTTTGGAAATAGGCTGTTTTAAATTAGGACCTGCCCAGAAGGTAGTGTGGTGAGGAAAGAGCTCTGCATAATGGTCAAATGACTGGCATGTAATATCCCAAATAGCAATTCTATGAAAAGCCACTGCAGGTGCGAGCTTATTTAAAAACAGACCACAGCACAGGTGCAGTTCTCCTTATAAACATTTAACCACAAAACACTACCCTAAAAGTCTACGTGGAAAGCCGTTGGAAAAAAGAATTCAGTTTTTTTGTTTGTCTTAATTTTTTCATGTTTAAAAAGAATTTGGCATGAAATTTCTTCATTATATTTTGAGTTCTTTTTTAAATTTAGTTTTTGCTTCCTGATATCTAAATACAAATTTTACTGGGATTGGACATAGATCAGTATTTGAAGAACTTCTGTAGGCAAGAACCAAAATGTTCAGGATCTTAAAAATGTCAATTAGAAGCAGTTTCTCTATATAGATATGAAATCAGTAATATTAATGTTTTTTGACTTTGTGGGAGGTGAAATGGACTAGAAGTTAGGAGGACAATGCTCCACCTTTAGCTTTAGAATGACTAAGATTGCTTCTAAAATTCAAACTAGATTCTATACTTGTATAATTCAAATAGGAAAAAAGTGACTCTCAAAACAGAAGTCCATGGTGTCACGTATTGTGGTTTTCCCTTCCCTTGGCTACAGCTCCGTGGCCTTCCTCTCTGCTTTGTCCTGCACAGGCCAAACTCTTTCCCGTCTTGTGTCTTTTATTTGCTGTTTCCTTTCTTCTTGGAAGATAGTCTATCTGACTCTGTTGGAGGCATAATAATATCCCTTCCCCAACTAAAATGTGCATCCCCTAATGCCTAGAACCTGCGAGTATGTTACCTGTTGCATAGCAATGGAAGGTTTGCAGATGTGATTAAGGTATAAGCCTTAAAATGGGGAGATTATCCTCAATTATCTGGATGGATCCAATATAATCACATAAGTCCCTAAAAGCAGAGAAATTTCCCTAGCTGGAAGCAAGAAGATGAGGCAAAAGCAGAGGTTAGAGAGATTTGAAGCATGGGAAAAATTTGACCTACTGTTGCTAACTTTGAAGATCAAAGGGGCCACTAGCCAGGGAATGCTGTCAGCATGTAGAAGCTGAGAACAACCTCCACCTGACAGCAAGTAAGGGACTGGGGACCTTAGCCCTAAAAGCTCAAGGGACCAAATTCTGCCAACAACTGGAATAAACGTGGAAACAGATTTTCTGGCAGAGCCTCAAGATAAGAGCCAGGCTGGCTCACACTTGGTTCTACTTTTGGAAACTGGAGCAGAGGAATTAGGTGACCCTACCCAGTCTTTGGACTTACAGAACTGTGAGATAATACATCTGTGCTGTTTTAAGCCACTCAATTTGTAGTAATTTATTATAGCAGCATAGAAAGCTAGTACAGGCTCCTTCTCATTTGTTTCCCAAGGCTGTCTCCTAAAATAGATTACCTCAACCTTACCCCACATGCTTTCTATCACACTACCTTATTTATTTCCTTCAACGCATTTATCACACCCTGTGACACTTTTATTTATTCTGTTTTTCTTATCTGTATTCCCCGCTAGATAAGGTCTCCAGGGAGGCAGGGCCTCGTGGGTCATGGTCATCTGTATCTTAGTATCAAAAGCATAATGTATCAGACATATTTTAGGTCTGCAGCATACATTTGTTGAAAAGGAAAAGTAGTTTTTGATATAACAGTAAGTGGGGTAACCCGAAATGGGGTAGTAGAGACTTTTTGGCAAACCATGGTGTATCAACATTATGGAATATTACCTAACTACTTCAAAGGTTAACATGTGTTTTATATTGGTTTTTAGAAATTGATATCTAAAATATGTGACAAAATTATTTGCCAAAAGTATCGTGTAAAATGTAATTATATATACTTTTAAAAATTAGAAGTTAATTTTGGAAATAGGTTTAATATTCTTAAATCTGCATTCAATCCTAAGAATTTGCTTAACTTATAATAATATACAAAATGTGGGCCAGTATTTATTCCTAATCTGCAAAATAGATCCAGAGTTAACATTCTGAAAGAGAGAGGAGAGGCATGCATTGTTTGGAGTGATACTTCGTCTTTTAAAAAATAATAACTCTTAACTGTTTTCAATTATTATGAAATATATACAAGTTGTAAAGGATAATACAACAAACATCCATATACTACTACTCACTTTAAGAAATAAAGCTTTACAAATGCAATTGTAATTGCTTGTATTCTGCTTAACATTATTATGCCTATCTTTAAACTTTTGTTGATAATGATTTGTGGTAAGTTATGTCTGCTCTTGTGGAACTGGAGAGGAGTGCTCTACAGGAGTTTTAGGAAGACCGAGCAACACAGCCAGGATTTTTGTGGGAAGGAATAGATTGCAAATCAGATCAAGGGCTTTAGCTCACTTTGATCATAGAACTCCCTCTTTAATAATCTTTGTGAGTAACTTTATGTACAATGGAGTTGTGGAACTTCGAAGGACTATAGGCTGTTTAGGGACCTTCCAGATGTTTAAACTGGTAGCAATGACATGTTCATTTTATTGTGTTTATATGTACATAAAAAAGAATTACCCACTTTTGAATGCCTCACTTCTCTTGGAGATCATTTTTGCTGTTAGCTTCTCTTGGTACAAGATCTTTCTTCCAGTGCTAATAGTATCTTTCTTCAGTTTATTTTTCTGGGTTGATTCAAAAGTTGCTTTGTATTGTTTAGTGTCTCACAAGCATAGAAGGTAGAGATACAGTATATATGGAGAAGGTGTGAAGGCTGTGTTCCTGACCCTGTAATGTATTTTAGAAGCTGTGTTTTTGGAGCTTATTTGGGAAATGCCATTCATTACCAAAACTTATTTTTCATAAAAAGTTCAAGGACAAATGGAAACAATGAAGTATTACACTAAATACAGAATTTAATCCATTAAAAGTAAAAGGAAAACAGGAGAGTTCAGCTTTTATCTTGGATTTAAAACCAAGATGGCTATTAAAAAATATCATCATCTCCTTTAAGTGTTTAAGTGGTGAGATGCCAGGATATCTTGGATCCTTTTACATTATGGAAAATTTTCAAGGGGAGAAAACATATGATATTAAAGATAGAAGCTAAAGAGCAATCAATTATTTATGATAAGTATTCATGCTATCCTTATGGATACAATGGAGAATTGCAGCCTTTATAATAGTATAAGTTAACTTAAAATGAACGACTATACCCAAACTGTGCTTATTAATGGATTGGTGTTGGCTTACAGGTGGGACTTTAGATGTATGCCATTGAAGTCTATCTTTAATACTATCCTATTGAACATTTTTAAAAATGACTTAAAGATTCTGATGGCATGTGTTTCAAGTTTGTAGATGCTGTAAGGCTGAGAGAAATAACTAACATGCTACGTTTCAGAATCTGGACTAAAAAAAACTGATGGTTGTATTTTGGTCTGAGTTTAGCAAGGTAAAACCTAGGGACCAGTGCTAAATTTCATTTCTAAATCCCACTGTTTAAGTATTAAATGTGGGGAAGCCATTACTTTATAGAAACACTTATTTTGTAAAAGGGGATCTTAGTTGACTGTACACTTAGTAGAAGCCAATAGTGTAACATAGCTGCTAAAAGAAATATAGTATCTTAAGTGGCATATATTGAAAAATTTTACAGTTCTGCTGTGTTTTGTACTGGGTCAGGTAATGCTTGGACTATTGTGTATATATTGGTATACTACTCTTTAAAAAGCAACCTTGAAAATAGGGAGCCTGTCCAAAAGAGACTTAATATTTTAGAAGACCTAAAATTAGAGTTAGTTCTCAACTCCTTGTGAAAATGTTCTGATTCAGCCTTTATTCTTCAATGTATTTTAGGCATTCTTTTGCTTGCATCTTGTAAGTGAGCAATGAGAAAATGTCATCCTCAAGGAGCAGAAACAGATAGTAAATAAAGTAAGAATTTCAAATGATAAATACTGTGAAAAAAATAGAATAGGGTAATGTGACACTGACTGGTGCTTGGTTAGAATCATTAGCACCCAGGGAAATTCTCTCTGAAGCAGTGACATTTGACTTGAGGCTTGACTGATCATGAGGGACCATTCATGCAAAAATCTGGAGAGTGTTACATGCAGTGGGACTTGAAAGTACAAAGGCCCTGAGCAGAAGTAGCTGGAGAACGAGGAATGAAAGGGAGAGCAGTGGGAAATCAAGCAAGATAATGAGTTTGAATTTATTCTAAGTGTAATGAGAAGCCTGTAGAGGGTTTTAAGTCAGAAAACATCTGATTTACCTTTTGAAAAGGTTACTCTCTGCCGATGATCTCTGCAGGGACCTTGAGTTATGGGGGTAAGACTGGATGTAGAGAAGAGTTTGGAGCAGTGAATAGTTGAATGAGTTATAAATATGAAACCATTTTTTCTCCTAATCATTACTTCCATTACCATAATTACATTTTACTTTGCTGTCCCTTGACAATGTTTTATGAAGTTCACTAATTTTGATAATTTTCTATTATTAAGTATCTGATTTATTTGTTGTGAACCTAGAACTGCTCTAAAAACATAGTTTGTTAAAACAAAAGTCTAGTTCAGTCTAAAAACATATCTCAAACTCACTTTTAATTTCAAGTTTCCAACATCCCATTAGAAGCAAAGATGGTATAACAGTGACCAAAAATATCCTCCCACCTGAACAACTAAAAAACCTTGACAAAATTTATGAGACAATAATTTTTAAGACATTGGACCTTGGGCATGAAAGACAGTGATGGGAAATGAATGAAGAGACCTCTGCAGTCACCCCAGCTCATTGCCTTGGTTTTGCAGGCCATGGCTTCCCTGGAGAAATCTGTCAAACATTTTTAGAAAAAAAATCTTACTAATTTTTATAAACTCCTCCAGAAAATCAGACAGGAGGAAATATGTCTAAATTCATTCTATTGGGCCAGCATAATCCTGATAACAAGACCAGGCAAAGATATTACAAGATAAGAACATCTCAGATCAATATCTTTTATGAACATAAAAGCAGAAAGTCTAAGCAAAATTTTAGTAAGTTGAATCCATCAATTGGTAAAAAGGATATTACATCCTGAGTAAGGGGTTTATCCTGCGAATTCAAGGTTAATTTAACATTTAAAATTACCATATTAACAAACCAAGAGAGGAAAATCATATGGTCATTTCAATAGATACAGAGTATTTGAAAAAATGAAATATGCTTTTCTAAAAAAATATTCAGCAAACTAGGAACAGAAGGGAAGTTTCTCAATTTGATAAAGGAAATTTAAGGAAAACCTAATATCATATTTAAAAACTTAAAGAAAAACCCTGAATTCTGAAGATGGGAATTTTTCACCAATGTTATTAAGATATAATTGATATACATTGAACTATACACATTTAAATGGTACAATATAAGTTTTGACATTTCTATATATTCATGAATTCATAACCACCATCAAGATAATGAACAGATCATCTTTCCTAAAGGTTTCCTCATGCACCTTTGTAATCTTTCCCTCCCTTTCTTCTCCCCCTGTCCCTGCCTTCCCAGGCAATCACTGATCTGCTTTCTGTCACTATAGATTTGCTTGCATTTTTTAGAATTATTTATATTAAAATGTTGCATATTTTATATTTAATATTTGATTTAATACAAATTTAATATAAAAATAATCATATACTTGAAATATTTTAAAATAATATTTTAAGGTACATGGTTATGTATTTTTATAGTATATATTTAAATATTATATATATAAAAATATGGAATCACACAGTATATACTCTCTTTTAATATGTTGTCTTGCTTCTTTCACTCAGAATAATTATAATTATTTTGAGATTTGTCCATGTTGTGTGTATCGATGGTTCATTAACTTTTATTGCTGAGTAATGGATATACTGCAATTTGTTCATCCAGTTTGTTTATGGACATTTAGGTTGCTTCCAACTTTAAGCTATTAAAAATAAAGCTTCTGCCACGTTTCCTCTGCCTCCCACCACCCCCAAGTCAGAAAAACTCTCGATATATGCTTTTTCTTTTTCCACAAATAATTGTCATATATCATTGTGTAAGTTTAGATGTACAATGCAGTAATTTGATACACATATGTATTGTGAAATGGTTACCACAATAAGGTTAGTTAACACAGCCTTCACCTCACATAATTTCCATTTAGTTGTGGTTATGGCAAGAGCATTAAAGCTCTACTTTCAACAGTATTATTAACTAAAGTCACCATGCTGTAATTTAGATCCCCAGAAGGTACTCATCTTATAACTAGAAGTTTGTACCCTTTGAACAACAATTTCCCCATTTCCCCACCCCTTAGTCCCTGGAAATCACCATTTTACTCTCTGTTGCTATCAGTTCATTGTTTTTAGATTCCACATATAGATGACATCATACAGTATTTGTCTTTGTCTGAATTATTTCACTTAGCACAATGCTCTCAAGGTCTACGTTGTCACAAATGGCAGGATTTCCTTTTTTTATGGCTGAAAGATATTCCACTGTGTATAGATAGATAGATAGATAGATAGATAGATAGATAGATAGATAGATTTTTCACATTTTCATTCTCCTTCTGCCAATGGACACTTCAGTTGTTTCCATCTCTTGGCAATTAAGAATAATGCAGCAGTGAACATGGGAGAGAAGATATCTCTGAGGTAGTGATTTAATTTCCTTTGGATATTCCTTTTGCTATTACCCAGAAGTGGGATTGCTGCATCATATGGTAGTTCTGTTTTTAATATTTTGAAGAATTTTCATGGTGTTTTCCATAGTGACTGCACCAATTTCCATTCCCACTAACAGTGCACCACAGTTCTCTGTTCTCCATCTTCTCATCAGCATTTGTTATCTCTTGTCTTTTTGATACTGGCCATCCTAACAGGTACGAGGTGATATCTGGTGGCTTTCATTTGCATTTTCCTGATGATTAGTGATGTTAGCAACTTTTCATGTATATGTTGGCCATTTGTATGCCTTCTTTGGAAAAATGTCTTTTTGGAAAAAAGTCCTCTTCCCATTTATAAATCAGACTTGCTATTTAGTTGTAAGAGTTTCTTATGTATTTTATATATTGACCTCTTATCAGATATATGGCTTGCAAATATTTTCTCCTATTCTGTAATTTCCATCTTCATTTTGTTGATTGTTTATTTTGCTGTGCAGAGGCCTTTTAGTTTGATGTAGTCCCAATTGTTAATTTTTGCTTTTGTTGCTTGTGTTTTTGGTATCATATCCAAAAAAATCATTGCCAAGACCAATGTTAAGGAGCTTTTTCCCTATTTTCTTCTAGGAGTTGTATGCTTTCAGTTGTATGTTTAAGTCCTTAATCTATTTGAAGTTAAATTTTGTAAGTGGTGTAAGATAGGAGTCTAATTTCATTCTTTTGCATGTGCAAATCCAGTTTTCCTAACATCATTTATTGAAGAGACTATCCTTTTCCCATTGAGTATTCTGGTTTCCTTTGTCCAATATTAGTTGACCATAAATGTGTGGATTTATTTCTGACCTCTTGATCTGTTCCTTTGGTCTATGTGTCTGTTTTTATGCCAGTACCATACTGTTTTCACTACTATAGCTTTGTCAGATATTTTCACTCATACCTTCTAAGGATCATATAGCATGAACACATATCAGTTTCAATGTTCCTACATGCCCACAACCCAAAGGGAAATGTTAAGCCTATCCAAGAATGTTTTCCTCAAATTTCATTGCAATTCATAGCCCCAGGTTGGGTTTGCATTTGCTGCAACACAGCAAGGAGTGGCCAACATAAAGGTGATGATTATAGTGGTTACGATGATGATAATAAAAATCACTAGTATTTTTATAGCTGACCATTTGCCAAGATCTGTTCTAACTTCCTTATATATAATAATACATGTTAAGCCTCACAAAGATCCTATGAAATATGTATTGTTATTATCTCCATTTTACTGGTAGAGGAATTGAAACTTAGAGGTTAAATGATTTATGTATGGTTTGTCCAATGTCACACAGCTTGTAAGTGGTGGAATGGGAAATAAACTCAAGCAGTCATACTCAGAATCCTTTCTCTTAACTATTTTCTATATTGCTCCTAAAGTTCCCCTTCTTGTATGGTCCCTGATCTCTTTGAGATATTTTCTTGGGTCTCTCTTTCACTTGACTTTGGGGAGAGAAGGGCACCTTTTATTCCCTCTCCTAAGAATAAAGGGGGGAAAGTCTCTTATTGTAAACACTACTATTTTCACAAGGCCAGTAGTTCATATGATGTCATTCCTCTTTTTCCCTCCAAAGTCCCCTAAAGACTGGAGGAGGGAACTCAGGAGTTGGTCAGGTGGTAGTTGGTGGCAGTAAATTGAGTTCTGTTGCCTCTTGTTAAGTTTTGGAAGAAGTGTCTGACTCTTTAGAATTTGAGGTATTTACCCATTCTCATTTGTCAGCTGGGAGCCCTAGTTACAAACGCTGGGGCAAAGGAAAAATCACTTTTTATTACTGAGGTTATTGTAGTAGTCCAGGAAGGAGAATGAAGGATTGGATTAGGATGGCAATGAAAATGGAGAGAATCAGTTAAATTTGGGATATATTCGGGAAATAAAACCACAGGACATGGTGGTAAATTGAATGTGGGGCAGGAGAAAAGAGAGGAATAAAAGAGAGTTTTGACTTAGCAATCAGGTGGATAAGGGTACCATTTACTGAGATGAGGAAGACTGAAGATTAGAATGGGAGTGCTTTGGTCATCAAGAGTACTGTTTTCCCTAGTTAAGTTTTAGCTACCTGTGAGGTAGCCAAGTGGGGATATCAAATAGAAAGTTGGGTATAGGAATTTGGAGCTCAGAGGGCAAGGGAAGATACAGAGTTATATATATGAGAGTCACAGCATGTCCTTCATTCAAAGCCATGGATCAGATAAAATTAATTAAGGAGAGGATAAGAGAAAAGAGAAAGCTGAGGATCAAGCTTAGATATTCAGAGGAAAGTTCAGCAAGAGACTGAGAAGGAGTCACCAATGAGATAGGAGGAAAACAAGGAGAGTGTACTCTCTGTGTCCCAAGAGAATGAAGTCTTTGTCATGATTTGAGTATCCAAATATAATAAACTCTGTCCATAGGAAATGGCGCATTGGCCCATTTCAGATGGTATTTAAACGGACGCTGATCAGACTGTCTGCTGTACAGGAAATCGAAACAAAACTTAAGTGGGAATAAAGAAGGTGAGAAGGTAATTTAAGATCTCTTTCACCCAAATGAGTCTATCACTGAACATCTTATTATGTAAGAATATTACATATAAATGTAGAAAAATAAACCATTTTGGGGAACAATTTCAAATACGTGACCAAATTCCCAGTTACTTAACTCATTTGTGTGGAAAAGGTTCTACTATTCACATTTTTTAGGGGGAAGAAAACAAGTAAAACTGGAGATGAAATGGTTTAAAAATTAAACCAGGACCTGTTATTTACAAATATTTGATTAGTGCTAAAAAGATTGTGAAACAATTAATCTAACCCTAACGCTAACCCTAACCCTAATCCTTTATAAATTGTTTCAACTTGTTTAAAAAAATTTACCTTTTTTAACCTCTTGCTCTTCCATAAATAGTTAATGCTGCTAGTTATTTCCTCCCCATTTCCCACAGGCTTCAAGTCTACAAATTTTCAAGTTTTAGTGTATATCAGAATCAATTGAAAGACTTTTTAAAAATGCATATTTAAAGGTCACAGCACCAGAAATTCTGATTGGGTGTATCAGGGTATATGGGAAACCCGTATTTTGACGAGTACTCTAAGTGATTCTAGGGAAATGATTTCTGGACCACACTTGGTACAATATTGGTCCTGACCCCGTGCTGCATGTATAGGTAACTCGCTTCTGGTAGCAAAAGTGCCACTTGGATCTCTACACCTCATTTTTATTAAAATAATTTCTTTTAGATGAATATTTTATATAATAGAAATACAAAACTGTTAGACTGAAAGAATAGAAACACCAAATCTAGAGCTTTTCTTTAGCTTGGTAATTATGAATCAAATAATCTTTGCTTTTATAAAAAATAAGCTTTTGGGGAAGATTTAATTTGCCCCCAGGGATTTATGCAACTTGCTTTGGGGAGGCAGTCTAGCATTTAGTTATTTTCAAGGAAATAATCACTTTAAAAAAAGAGCTGATTTCTAATTACTCTTTCTGGAGTGATAGAATAAATCAGTTATTTAGAAACTACAGTTAGAGATGAGGAGCTCCTAAGTGATTTGTGCTTGTTTTGACATCCTGACCATACACTAAAATAATGTGCTTTCAGATCTGTTTCTTTTTCTAATAGATATAATTCTTGAATTATAGATATAATAGAATTGTGTTAATTCAGCATATTTTCTTAACCCTATGTCCTATGATAGAAATTAAAATGAGAGTAAATTTGGACAGTACAGCAATATTGTGTGTTCTAGTGCCTGACACCTTGTTCTGGCAGGACATTCAATATAATTGACTGAAGGGTGCAATTACGTGCTAGCCTTTAGCAGCCTTCATTTGGCTGCCACCTATGAAATCTGCTTGCCTACTTAAGATCCTGAAGTATTTCTTTAGTACCTCTCAAAATTCTAGGAGACTCTTAAAAAAATTAGAGAACCGAGAACCAAAAGTAACGTAGAATTGATGTTGCATATAAATGTAACCAACATGTTCTTGGAAACAACTCTGCCTACAGGACAGGAAATTCTAGCATGTTGGGGCAAGGAGTAGAGGGATACCCTGTCCAAAAGCTCAGGGATTTGTTTTTGTGGGATTTTTTACATTAATTAATGGAAAAAATTTACAAAAAATATTGCAGTGATGGATTTTTCTGTTGAGGTATCTCAAATGAAAATCATTTCCTGGGTTTACAGTTCTGAAAAGGTGTGACTAGATAGATGAGCAAGCACAAGGTCTGCTTTAATGCTGTCAAATTAAAAGGTGGCAACCGATATATCTAGTATCCACCTGCTTCTAATTCCAATTCCATGTCTGAGCTTATAAAATAAGTGAAAGTAATCAGAATCTGTATATATCTTTGATATATAATATATATATATTTAAATCTGGTAGCTTGGTTAATGGAGGTCTAGAAGAAAAGTTGACATAAAATACAATTGGGACCTTAAAGGACCTTAATTCATTCCTCCTCTTCTTCCCTTCATTTATTGTTCCAGGCAACAGCAAACATCATATATTTGATTTGAAAACTTTATTACCTAGGTTGTATTTATCCATATTTAACATTGTTAATGGACTCCTGCCTTGAAATTATTATTAGTCTTCTGGTTTTGTTATATAGACTAAATGTAAAATAAAAAGTGATTGCATCAAAGCATGGCTTTTGGGGGATACTTTGGAAGAAAATACCTAAGTTTAAGTTGTCCATTTCTTTCCAGTGCAGCATTTAAATTTCAGACTTCAACCGCAGTTGTGATTGTTTTTAGTTTGTTAGCTGTCTGGGGTGTTATTTTAAGAAAGCAGAACCACCGTCATTTGCACACTCCTTATAGATCAAACACCTTAACCCTGACTTTTGAGCTCTGTTTTTTCAAAAGAAGTGAGGTCAAGATGAAGAACCATTTGCTTTTCTGGGGAGTCCTTGCCATTTTTGTTAAGGCTGTTCTTGTGACAGGTATGTGGTATTTTGAAAATGAACCCAGATAAAAGGAAAATGATAACACAGATCTGTTCTTAAGATTTAAACATTATGTTTGTGATTTGGTTGGTCAGCTAGCTGGCTGTTTTTTTCTAACATGCCCTGATCTTTATATGACAATGATCATTATGTAGTCAAGACTTACTGTAATTCTTTTTATTTTTTTCTCTTATTTGTTTGCCTACAATAACCTACAGAATAAGAAAAAATATATTTCTGGATAACTATGATAGCTATACTTATGAATATCCATACTGAATCTTGAATTCACATTCTGGAGAAATGAAGTAAAAATTATTCTAAGTACAATATAGATTGAATTGGGATTTTATTTCTCCAGAGAGACAGGTATTAGTTATAATAACTTCCTTGGATGTTAGCCTACAGGTTTATTGTCACATTTTAACAATGTTTAATATTATACAGGTTGCCTATAACTTGATGGCTGGACTTTGGTTATTTTGTTTATTAACCTTTCAGACTATAATAGAAAATAGAATACAATTTCAGTATAAAATACAACATTTAATTATTTTCATCTAGAAGGGCAAATGAATTAGAAATGATATAATTTCACTTGATTATTTTTAACACTAAGCTTATTATATCAAGAAAGAGTATGATGTAATTAAGAATAATCATTTTACATGTGTTTTTATACTAATTTAGCACTAAGAATAGCAAATTTATAATAATATTTAAAATATAAGGACAGTATATGTTTTTTACATATAAAAATATATACGGTTATGAAGTTTATATACCTATAAACATATATGTTAAAAAATATAAATGAAAGAGCTACCATTTATTGAATACATACTATGTTCTAGGCATTATGCTAATTGCTTTACATATACAACTCCATTAATTCTCACCATAACCATTTGAAGGTGGGTACTATCATTTCTGACATATAGTTGAGCCCATTGAGATTTAGAGAGGTGAGATAACTTACCTAAGGCCACACAGCAAGCATGGTCAGCAGATGATGACAGATCAGTAGATCAATAGAACCCAGGCCCTCTGATCTTGTAATCCACATTCCTACTACTATCTTCTCTGCCTGTGTAAGAAAATCACCTTTTCATAGACTCATTATGTTCATATCTAACTTGTGTTGTTAAATCTATTTGCTAATTTGTTGAACAGAATTAAATTTAGCAAATGTTTACTGAGCACCTACTATGTCTCAGGTGCTCTTGGAATAAAGTAAGGCACAGATCTGTACAGGTTTATTAGGAAAAATACTGCCTGTTAGAATGTTAGAATCTTATAAGTCTTGGTAAATTGAAAGTATTTGTACATTTTCTGGTAGATATTATTAGGCTGCCTAATATTTTCATGTAACAGTGAAAATATATTTTTCCTAGGTTTTTGGTAAGAAAATAAATTATATGCCATAAATAAAATGTAGACATTTTCTATTTAAGACTTAAAAGTCAAATCACATACATGATTCAGTCTATATTTTTGGTCAATCATCATGCTCATTTGTATTTTATTTAAGAGTCATGAATACAAGAGTAGGGAAGAGGACACTGTCTGAGTCATCTTACTCTTTTCAAAATGCTAAGAAGCATTATATCATTATCTTGAGTTGACTTCATAATGTTTCTTCTTCAATACTGTACAGACTTCTATCAGAAGATTTATTAAGAAGTTAAGAATAATAGCACAATAATACCTTATAAAGTATTTCCAACAGTTATAAGTACAATAACAATGGTCTTAAAATGTTGTTGTAATGACTGTTATCACTAAGACTGAAATTAGGTCCTACAATTATGTCCTCTGCTCTGGGGTCATCACTGGAATAATTGACTTCCAGTTACAGTAATATCTATCCTGATCATTTAGCTTTTATAACTTGAATTTATGTGCCAAAAATGTTTACTTTTTACTTGAGGCCTGATGGGAGGAAATATTAAAGGTCACTTAGCTAAAATTATATCAACAAAAAAGATGCTTTACATCATTATTATGATTTAATTAGCACCATTAAAGCTGTTATTTACTCTTCAAGTATCTAACTGACCTAAGCCCAGATACTAAGAAATTTTCCTTGTTTATTCTTTGCAACACTTACCAGGGCTCTTTGCCTAATATTCAGCTTAGATGATAAATGTTGAAACTTAGAGTTAAGGCTTTAATGGTCGCCTTGTACTCATTCATTTATTAATTCTTTCTGTACACAGGTACAGAATATATAATGTTATATTAAAGAGAGATTGCAACTAATAATATTTTCTGAATTATTTTTGCAAATTTATAACACTTCGTCTATAAATTTGTGTATATCTTTAAAAATAATCCTTACAAGAAATGTTAATAAATATAGCACTTATTATTTTATTTGATTGACACATTATACCATGATAACATGATTGTTATTATGAAAAAGACCATAAATAAATTTATGAAAATTGTAGTAGAGAATATTTAAAAGTCTTACAAGATAAGATTATCTTGGGGAAAACATACCTGTTCCTAGTGTTAATGCAATCTAAGCAAAAAAAATAAAGTGTGTAAATGTACTTCAGGAAAGAAACTTCAAACTGGGTTTATAAAGGCTAATGTTATTTTTGGTTCACTTTTGAATGATCTGCTTTGATCTGAGAGAAATCCAGTCTAGATTTTTGTTTTTTTCTCTCATTTTTGCATTTGGCACTGATTTTTACAAGGCCACCTTATTCAGAGAGCTGTGTTTCTATTAAAAGCAGTAGATGAAAACTTTCAGCTGAGTTTCCAATAGACTCATCTGAGGAAAAAAGAGAAAGTTCCTTTTGGAGTACATCTGGATTTGCTTAACTATGCTGTGAGATTGCACTTAGCTATTTTACATTAGGAAAGAGAACAAATGGAGATAACTGAAACTGATCAACCATAAAACTTTTCTGCAGGAAAAATAAATGAACCCAATAGAAGTATATAAATAGACTTTTGTTGCCCTTTCTTAATATGTTTGATCTTCCAAGCCCAAGATGAAGATGAAATGACTGTTCTTGTTGATAACAAATGTAAGTGCGCCCGGATCACGTCCAGAATCATCCCTTCTCCTGAAGATCCTAGTCAAGATATAGTGGAGAGAAACATCAGAATTATGTATGTAGCATTTCATATTTTCTCCCCCCCCATGTTGTAAGCAGGGATACTTTATGATATTAAGTATTGTTTGAATGGAATACCTATATCTTTACTCCTCTTTTTGATGTGTAACACCTTCATGAAGTTGGATCTAGTTAATGGGCTTGAGCCAATCTGTAGAAATTGGGAGCAAGAACCAAGGTTTCCAGGTGATCTAAAACCAGTCAGCTAGATCAAATTATAACTGAAGGTTCCAATCTAGTCATCAATATGCCTTATTTATATGGAGTTATTTCAGTTTGAATCAGAGCTTTCAGTTGCTCTTTGATTAGTTCAGACTGAAGCTTGAGATGACACTAAAAGCCCTTATTTTGTACAAAACAGGGACTACAGAGTATTTTGTACTATTCTCAACTATCTATATAAAGATGAAGTAGACTGATCAAATTGACTACTTTGATTCAGTCTTCACTTGTAGACTGGATTTCAGGTGCTTATTTCATTTCACACGCCGTCCATAGTTGCAAGCTATGAGAGACTTACTCAATTGCAAAAATGCAAGTAATATTTAAGAAATGAGACTCCTATTGGATCCAGTAAGTAGTAAGTCTCCTTGTGAACCTTGAATAGTTTCTCCCCAGTCAAGTACCTCTTACTGAAACAGAATATAGCATTCAGTGTCATTCATCGATGGGAGAAGAATTTGAAACAAATTCTGGCTGGGTCACTTAATAGCTGTGTGCTCTTATATGCAAGTTACTTATCCAATCTAAACTACAACTTTTTCATCTTTAATGGGGGGAATTAGTATGTGTCGAACACAGTTATTATAAAGATAAATTGAGATCTATTCCTTTCAGAGACTATATAGTTTCTAGCACATTTTCAAAAATTATTTGCTCTTATTTATTCACCTAACCTATGTGCCAGTTATCATGATGTCACTATCCTTCTTGAAAGCTTTTTGGTAGTGTCCCCTACATGGTGACCTGGATGCATTACAGATGCATTGGCCTAACCTGCAACACTCAGCAAAACTTTCAAGGCTCAAGGTCTTCCACTGACATTTTTTAAAAATCATCTTTTGTTTGAAAATCCAGCCCCTTCATAGCACCTTCCTGTCCTCACATGCACAGTGTTTTTTTTCCCTTCTGTTTTTGTGTATGCTAATTCCTATGCTTAAGGAACTCTTTCTCTCATCCCTCTTAGCCTGGTTAACTCCTCCTCAAGGCCTGCATGTCTTAGCTTAGACATCACATCCTCTGCAAATTTTCGTTAACCACACAGACTCCATTCCACAGAGGCCTCTGTTAGGCACAGAGCAATTTGACAAGCATGTAACTTGGAGGAACGGCATCCATGACACTGATACTTAGTCTGATATCTATCAGTGCTTCCCTGATCTCACTTCTGTAAGTTTTGTACCATTACTGTGTCATTATGGCATTATTTCCAACTCCATCACTTACTAATGCTGTGACTTTGGGAAAATTACCTAACTAATATGAGCCTGTTTCCTAAACTGTGGAACAGGGATGATTATATGTTTATGTATATATATGTATACTTTATAGGGTTGTGAGGATTAAATACAATAATGTATAAAAGCATCTAGAACAGTGCTGGGCCCAGAGTAGATATTCATACTTGTTTATTCCCTTACCTTTCTCATTATCTAAAGCCATTTTCTGATATTATGGGAGCCTTTACAATCTAATGAAGAATGGGGCCGTTCATTCATTCATTTGACAAGCATTTATTGAATGCAACTGAATGCCACTGAGGATTGGAGCAAGGGATAAAAACAATTTATATAAAACACAGTCCATGCCATCAAAGAATTTACAGTTTAGTAGGGAACTTTAAACAAAAAGGCAATTATAATACAGTATTATAAATGCTACAACAGGGATAAACATAGCATATTGTAATAGAGCTAACGAGGGGCACCCAGTCCTATCCTGGGGGTTGGGACAGTAGGAAGCAGGAAAGGGTGTGGAAGTGGATGATGGCTGTTGGCTGGCTGGCTGGGAGTTAACTGGTAAATGTGTGTGAGGAATGACAGGGTTAATAGGTGTGGCAGCTCATTCCAGGAAAAGGAAACAGGGTTACTGTGAGGATTATATGAAATGATTAGGTAGCAATGTTTAGTATAGTACCAGGCACACTATTAAATACTTAGTAAATGCTAGAAATGTTATTGCTAAAGACTTAGAGATGAGAAAAGCATGGTAAATGTGTGGAACTGCAAACAATTGTTTATAGCTAGCTGGCTTTTAGTAATCAGAATGGCCTGGTGAGAGGTGAGGCTGGAGAGTTAGATGCATATCATGAAATGCCTTCTGTGCCATCTTAAGGAAATCCTCTTATCTGTGGGGAGACACTAGGTTTAAGCAGAGAAGGAAATTAGGCTTGTATGTTAGGCCATTTAGGCAATAATGTGGCTAAGGTACCGGAGGGGTCAAGACTGAAGGAGGATATTGCTAAATGTAGGCGAGAAATGGTGGTGTTCTTGAAGCAAGTGGTAGATTTCATAGATGCAGATACTTAGAATCATTTAGCTGTGAGATGGATTCGACATAGGTCATTATGGAGAGGAAGGACTCAGGGATGGTATCCAAGTTTTTGGCCTGTGTATCTATGTGGATAATATTGCTAAATACTGAGTTAGGAAATACAAGTTTTTCTTTATCTGTATCTTTTGTTAGGGAGGGGTACATATGAAGGAGAATGATGACATAGATGAAAAAATATGAAAGTTAATGAAATTACCTGAACTAGTTGACAAGTGTTATCTAATTTTTCATGGAACATAACTAAATCAAGAGATTGGGATTGCAGTTACTCCTTTACTGTAGTAGCTGTGTGAAATTGCTAGGTCACTAATGTCCCTGATTTATAATTTCTGCATCTCAAAAATGTGGATAATAATCTGTCCATTCATTCCACAAGTGTTGAGCATTCCCACATGCCACATGTCTAGTGATGCACTGGGAATACATAAATGATTTTGCCTCAAGAAACTTATGTACTCCAGGGAAGCAACTACATTGTAGACAAGCAACTATGATATGGCATTTGTTATGCTTACTAAAGATATAAGAACTTTAATGAGATTACAGAGGAAGGAGTTTATTGAGGAGTGGAGATGGGATCATCATTGAATAAAACTTGGGCTGATTTTTAATGTAAAATCAGGAATTTACCAAGTAAGCAAAGATCAATGACAGAGGAATTGCTGTGAGGTTTATTTTGAATGGGAAATGCTTAAAATACTGCAAATTACCATGAGTTTACTGTTGAGCAATTATGGAGTGCTAACAGTATTAAATCTCCTGATGAAATAGTAAATACTGCCCTACCAATATGCCAATTACTAAAAATAACAATATCTGCTAGTTTCATTATTTTGATTTGTTTTTTTCCTTCTTTTAGTGTTCCTCTGAACAACAGGGAGAATATCTCGGATCCCACTTCACCACTGAGAACCAATTTTGTGTACCATTTGTCTGACCTGTAAGAGATTTTCCTTCGTACTAACACAGATACAAAAGTTAATAACTTTTAATTAAACTTATTAGTAAGAATGCTTTTGAGACTATGTTGGAGTAAAAGCATTTACCAATTTGAACTTTTGAATACATTAATTCCTATGTTAATTATTAGGTATCATAAATCTATAAAATTTATCACAGATAAAAGTTGGCTATACATTTATTCTAAAGAAGAAATTATTGCCCTTAGGACAGGAAGGGCCAATTTTTCTTACTAGTTCAATGAGTGGATTTCAGGCATGTTGATATGCAGGTGCTTCTTTGGAAACCATAGAATCCAATATCAAACAATTTATTAAAAAAAAATCCTTCCTTCCATGTCATTATAAGTAACTTTTTAAATCCTAGCATACAGTTGGGAATAAACCTAACAGAGTAGAAGTTGCTGTATGGTGTAGACAAAACAATCATATTATCATAGCATTAATTGTATTGCTTACTTTCAACTAATTATTAGAAATTGAAAAATCCCATAAACCCGTTCTATATTGTAACATCTGAGATCTGAAAGGAGTCACCCTTTATCAGCTGTCAGCTCAGAGCTGCAAGAACTAATTTTTGATAGAAATGTATAGTAACTCAGATTCTGAGACACTGTTTGATGGGGATTGTCTAATGCATATGTATTTTTTTTTCAGCTGTAAAAAATGTGATCCTGTAGAAGTGGAGCTGGATGATCAAATAGTTATTGCCTCCCAGAGCAACATCTGTGATGAAGACAGTGAGACCTGCTACACTTATGACAGAAACAAGTGCTACACAAATAGGGTCCCACTTACCTATGGTGGTAAGACCAAAGTTGTGGAAACAGCTTTGACCCCAGATTCCTGCTATCCTGACTAATTTAGTCATTGCTGACTGCACAACTCCTTATCTAGAAAGACTCTCCTTTTTGACCAAGAAACATAATATATTTACTACCAATTAATTTTTTTTTTGATAATGTAAAACTAGCCCAGACTCCAAATAATTGAAATACTAACAATGTTATTTTTATTAAGTAATTACTTCTTAATTGTATGTTCACACTCTAAGAATCGAAGTTTCTCACTTATCATCCTTGCCTGAAGGGATACACATCCTTACGAATATAATTTCTAGCTCTTAAAAAAACAAAGGGAGAAAATAAAACCCAAAGAGTAAAAATCAGGAGACATGATTAAATTTTGCATTTTCTTTTTTGGCTTTGCCTGGAGAGCAAGAGCTTTTGCACATTCTATACTATTCTTTTTTAAAAAAGTATCACTGTGTAGAGAAAATTTATATGTAAACATCGGTCAATTTTATTATTTCTTCATTAGAAAAGTAAAAATTGGAAAATGTGGAAATATTTATAAAAAATAATTTAAGATGGGATCTCTAATTTACAAAACCAATGACCTGGAAGTGACATAATTAGATGCATAATTAAAAAATGTGTTTTGACATAACACAGGTTTGGTAGCAGATGATAAAGATATTTTTTTGATAATCAGGATAATGTATGAAATCCCCATTCGAAATCATCTATTTTGTAACAAATTTAATGAAATATGTATTCCAAAAAATGTATTCTCTAACACACTTTGAGCAATTAAATAGATTCATAAGCATATATCTGTGTGAGATAATTTATTGGAAAAGAGTTTGCTTATGTTAACTTTGTTGTAAGTTAAAATATAATTTATTACTGATGAACAGTTTGTAAGCATGATATAATTATGCATTAATCACTGAATTTGTACATATACATATTTAAGGTAGCTTTGTCATTTAAATATAAGATTAAATAAAAAGACAAAGTCCCTTCCAACAAACAGTATTTATCATGGCACATAACAATTTATGGCAGAGAGCTACGGCCAGATGACACACGTTTCTAAGGTACTGTGGAAAGTAAGTGCTGACTGGATTTCAAATAATGGGAAGCTGATTAGTAAAATCAGTTTTTTGAAGAGGCATTGTTCTGTGTTCTCCTTTTTAAAAATGGTAATAGTGATTTTTATTAACTTCCGCTGTGTTCATACTGTTTCTGCAGTGTTTTTAAAGGGGTAAGTCTCTGGTGCTGCAGTAGGAATCATAGTTTTAATCTGCTGAAGATGTCGTTCTTGGCTAATCTTCACCCGAGCATGTGATTTTAGCCAAGTGTTTGAATTTTATTTGATCAGTAAATATTTATTGACTATTCATCACATGCAAGGTAGATGTTTTGGAGATTAAGCTGTACTAAGTGCCTTCAAGATGATCACCACCACTCTTCCTAGAACTTGCCTCTGGTGTCCTCTTTTCCATGAGGCTCATCCTGACCATTTTCTTAAATTTGCACCCCATTTACTTATTTTGGTTTGTTTTCTCCTGCATACTTTTCACACTATTTAGCGGAAGATATAGTTTACTTATTTATCATGTTTATGGTTTGTCTCCCCCAACAAAGTGTAAGCTCCGCAAAGGCAGGCATATTTTTATTTTGCCTGGTGATATATCCCAAACACCCAGCATAGTGTCTGGCACACTGAGGTGTTCAATAAATATTTGCTGAGCAGCTAAACATGAATTCTCTTATGTTCAGTTGAGGAGAAGAGACATATGCATAAATAATCACAAATCATTTGTTAGAATCTCATAAAGGCAAAGAGATAGGGTCCAAAGTGTTATGAGAATTTATGGGAGACTTCCCCCCCCAGTTTGACATACAACACTGTGTAACTTTAACGTGTACAGCACCATGACTTGACATATATATCTACTATGAAACAGTTGCTGCACTAAGTTTAGATAACATCCATCACCTCATATGGTGAAAAAAAATTTTTTTTCCTTGTGATGAAAACTTTTAGGGGGATACTGTTTCTGAAGAGGCTCCTCTAATCTCTCCCCATCTTTACCTTAGTTTTTCTGCACATCCAATAGAAAAAGTTTTGTTTCCACCTTGCAGATTCTTGCAGGAAAGACCCCCAATTCTAGCATTATTGCCTCATTAAATGCCAGCTAGAAGAGGACTGCAAGCTAATCATCCTGTAGCTCTCACTTCTTTCAGAAGTTCAGTTAAGCTCTAACACCATCATTTAATAACAACTTAGCACCAATCTAAGTGCTTTACTAAGCATTAACTCCCTGATATAAATCCAGAATAGATGGTGGTGTTACCAAGTTCAAGCTCATGCCACTCACCTCACTATATACCAATAAGTCAAGAGACAAGGTGTTGGGCAAGAAAAGTGACTTATTCAGAACGCCAGCAGACTGAGAAGATGGTGGACTCATGTACGAAAGAACCATCTTAACTCAGGGTTGATTTCAAGCTTCTTTATTAGGGAAGGGGTGAGTGGGAGGGGATTGAGGTCACAAGTTGACAACCTCAGACATCTGGAAGTCAGCAAGGGTCTGAGGAGGGTTGTGGCCTCCTTGTCCTTGGTTAGTTGACTCCAGTCAGCTTGTTGATATGAGTCTGGCCATGATGTTCCTATAAGTCCTTGACAATCCAGTTATCATTTTTGTTCAAAATTTTTTATCTCCTCTGGGGAGGAGTGTTTTGGGTAAAGGACTGGTTGCATCAGTCTTACATCATAATCAAAATCCCTTTTGATAATTAACAAGTATACATGCAGGGCTGCAGGGCTGACAGAAGCTTTTTGATCCAAAGACTAAGGCAGCAAAGGAGACAGACACAATATGAAGGCAGAGATGCCATTTTTTTCACTCAGTTACAGTGGCTCTTCAACTAGTTACTGAAGAAAGATTAAAACCTTCCTGTTGTTTCATTTGTAATTTGTTTGATTAGGGGGAGGTTTAGCAGGGAAACACTACAGAATCAAAGTAGACAAAGTGGCTGTGAAAGGAGCCTCTGTTTTTTTTCTGGCACTCTGACCTAGGACTCTGGTATCCATCACTGTGTTTGTGTGAAGTCCATGAGCTGCTCCCAGCCAATGATGATGGAGTGTGGCAAGGATACAAAGACAGGCCAATAAGAAAGAAACAAATCCTACCATTTGCATCAACATGGATGGAGCTGGAGGATATTATTCTCGGTGAAATAAGCCAGGCAGAGACAGAGAAGTACCAAATGGTTTCCCTTATTTGTGGAGTATAACAACTAAGGAAAACTGAAGGAACAAAACAGCAGCAGACTCACAGACTCCAAGAAGGGACTAGTTGTTACCAAAGGGGAGGCTGGGTGGGGAGGGAGGCAGAAGGGGATTGAGGGGTATTATGATTGGCACACATGGTATGGGGGGGATCATGGAGAAGACAATGGAGCACAGAGAAGGCAAATAGTGACTCTGTGGCATCTTACTACACTGATGGGCAGTGACTGGGGTGTGGGTGGGGACTTGATAATATGGGTGAATGCATTAACCACATTGTTTTTTCATGTGAAACCTTCATAAGAGTGTAAATCAATAATACCTTAATAAAAAAAATGAATGGGAGAAAACAAAAACAAAAACAAAACGAAGGCCAGGTCCTAGGAGACACAAGACTCCTCTGACGGGTGACTGACTTGAATACTCCCCATCAGCTTTACTGGAAATTTCTTAGCATTGCACCACCATTAGTATTACCCACCCAACCTTCCTTCCTACTCCTTTTCCTCCACGTGGGTCAGACCCGCATCAGGGTCTGATGTTGTTTCCAGCCTTCTTGGGCTCCCACCCCATTTCTCTTTCAGGGGTTTTTCCCAAAAAATTTCTTGCACTTTTAACCTCAGCTTGGATTCTGCTTCTGCAGAATTAAAGTAGTGGCTTATGAGGTGTCTGACTTGATGATGATGATGATGTTATTGATCATTCTTCACGTGCCAAGTGACTCACCTGTGTCATCTCATTTAATCATCACAATGACTCTGTAGGTATATCTTTTGCATTGTAAATGAGAAAACCCAATTACTGGGTAATTAATTTGGTTCACTGATCTAGTAAATGGCTGAATCACTGCTATTAAAAATTAATAGAGCCTCTTTGACAATCATGTATGCCCACTATAACACTTTATTACAGTTCATGTGGCATTTTAAGGTTAATGTGACCAATTCACTGACTTGTCACAAGTCAATTTTTTTTGCACTTTTTGTCCTCCCCTTTTTTTTCAATCTTTTTATTTTGGTACCACTAATGTACAATTACATGAGCAACATTATGGTTACTAGTCCCCACCACATACTCCATTACAGTCACTGTCCATCAGCCTAGTAAGGTGCTATAGAATCACTACCTGTCTTCTCTGTGTTATACTGTCTTCCCCGTGCCCCCACCTACGTTATATGTGCTAATCGTAATGCCCCTCACTCCCCTTCTCCTTCCCTTCCCATCCACCCTCCCCAGTCCCTTTCCCTTTGGTAACTGTTAGTCCATTCTTGGGTTCTGTGAGTCTGCTGCTGTTTTGTTCCTTCAGTTTTTTCTTTGTTCTTATGCTCCACAGATGAGTGAAATCATTTGGTACTTGTCTTTCTCCACCTGGCTTATTTCACTGAGCATAATACCCTCTTAGCTCCATCCATGTTGTTGCAAATGATAGGATTTGTTTTCTTCTTATGTCTGAATAATATTCCACTGTGTATATGTATATCTTCCTTACCCATTCATCTACTGATAGACACTTAGATTGCTTCCATTTCTTGACTACTGTAAATAGTGCTGCGATAAACATAGGGGTGCATATGTCTTTTTGAAACTGGGATCCTACATTCTTAGGATAAATTCCTAGAAGTGGAATTCCTGGGTCAAATGGTATTTCTATTTTGAGATTTTTGAGGAGCCCCTTACTGCTTTCTACAATGGTTAAACTAGTTTACATTCCCACCAGCAGTGTGGGAATGTTCCCCTTTCTCCCCATCCTCGCCAGCATTTGTTGTTCCTAGTCTTTTTTCTATGTTGGCCATCCTAACTGGTGTGAGGTGATATCTCATTGTGGTTTTAATTTGCATTTCTCTGATAATTAGTGATGTGGAGCATCTTTTCATGTGCCTGTTGGCCATCTGAATTTCTTCTTTGCAGAAGTATCTGTTCAAATCGTCTGCCCATTTTTTAATAGGGTTATTTGCTTTTAGGGTGTTGAGGCATGTGAGTTTTTTATATATTTTGGATGTTAACCCCTTGTCAGATATGTCATTTACAAATCTATTCTCCCATACTGTAGGATGCATTTTTGTTCTGCTGATGGTCTCCTTTGCTGTACAGAAGCTTTTTAGCATGACGTAGTCCCATTTGTTCATTTTTTATTTTGCTCTCCTTGCCCAAGGAGAAGCCTTCAGGAAAAAGTTGCTCATGTTTATGTCCAAGAGCTTTTTGCCTATGTTATATTCTAAGAGTTTTATGGTTTGATGACTTACATTCAGGTCTTTGATCCACTTTGAGTTTACTTTTGTGTATGGGGTTAACAATAATCTAGTTTCATTCTCTTGTATGTAGCTGTCCAGTTTTGCCAACACCAGCTGTTGAAGAGGCTGTCATTTCCCCATTGTATATCCATGGCTCCTTTATCATATATTAATTGACCATATATGGTTGGGTTTATATCTGGGCTCTCTAGTCTGTTCCATTGGTCTATAGGTGTGTTCTTCTGCCAGTACCAAATTGTCTTGATTACGGTGGCTTTGTAGTAGAGCTTGAAGTTGGGGAGCCAGATACCCCTACTTTATTCTTCCTTCTCAGGATTGCTTTGGCTATTCAGGGTCTTTGGTGGTTCCATATGAATTTTAGAACTATTTTCTCTAGTTCATTGAAGAATGCTTTTGATATTTTGATAGGGATTGCATTGAATCTGTAGATTGCTTTAGGCAGGATGGCCATTTTGACATTATTAATTCTTCCTATCCATGAGCATGGGGTGTATTTCCATGTATTGGTATCTTCTTTAATTTCTCTCATGAGTGTCTTGTAGTTTTCAGGGTATAGGTCTTTTACTTCCTTGGTTAGATTTATTCCTAGGTATTTTATTCTTTTTGAATGAAATTGTTTTCCTGATTTCTCTGTTAGTTCATCATTAGTGTATAGGAATACAACAGACTTCTGCATATTAATTTTGTGTCCTGCAACTTTGCTGAATTCAGATATTAGATCTAGTAGTTTTGGAGTGGATTCTTTAGGGTTTTTTATGTACAATATCATGTCATCTGCAAACAGGGACAGTTTGAGTTCTTCCTTGCCAATCTGAATGCCTTTATTTCTTTGTGTTGTCTGATTGCTGTGGCTAGGACCTCCAGAACTATGTTGAATTAAAGTGGGGACAGTGGGCATCTTTGTCTTGTTCCCAATCTTAAAGGAAAAGCTTTCAGCTTCTCACTGTTAAATATAATGTTGGCTGTGGGTTTGTCATATATGGCCTTTATTATGTTGAGGTACTTGCCCTCTATACCCATTTTGTTGAGAGTTTTTATCCTGAATGGATGTTGAATTTTGTTGAATGCTTTTTCAGCATCAATGGAGATGATCATGTGGTTTTTGTCGTTTTTATTGATGAGGTGGATGATATTGATGGAATTTTGAATGTTGTACCACCCTTGCATCCCTGAAATAGATCTTACTTGATCATAATGGATGATCTTTTTGATGTATTTTTGAACTTGGTTTGCTAATATTTTGTTGAGTATTTTTGCATCTATATTCATCAGGGATATTGGTCTGTAATTTTCTTTTTTTGTGGTGTCTGCCTAGCTTTGGTATTAGAGTGATGCTGCCTTGTAGAATGAGTTTGGGAGTATTCCCTGCTCTTTTACTTTTTAGAAAACTTTAATAGGATGGGTATTAGGTCTTCACTAAGTGTTTGATGAAATTCAGCAGTGAAACCATCTGGTTCAGGAGTTTTGTTCTTAGGTAGTTTTTTAAATTACCATTTCGATTTCCTTGCTGATAATTGGTCTATTCAGATTTTCTGTTTCTTCCTGGATCAGCCTTGGAAAGTTGTATTTTTCTAGAAAGTTGTCTATTTCTTCTAGGTTATCCAGTTTGTTAGCATACAATTTTTCATAGCATTCTCTTATAATTCTTTGTATTTTGGTTGTGTCGGTAGTGATTTTTCCTTTCTCATTTCTGATTCTGTTTATGTGGGTAGACTATCTTTTTTCCTTGATAAGTTTGGCTAGGGGTTTATCTATTTTGTTTATTTTCTCAGAGAACCAGCTCCTGCTTTCATTGATTCTCTTTATTGTTTTATTCTTCTCAATTTTATTTATTTCTGCTCTAATCTTTAGTATGTCCCTCCTTCTAATGACTTTGTGTCTCATTTGTTCTCCTTTTTCTAGTTTTGTTAATTGTGAGTTTAGACTGTTCATGTGGGATTGTTCTTCTTTCCTGAGGTAGACCTGTCTTGCAATATACTTCCCTCTTAGCATAGCTTTCACTGTGTCCCACAGATTTTGCAGTGTTGAATTATTGTTGTCATTTGTCTCCATATATTGCTTGATCTCTGTTATTTGGTCATTGATGCATTGATTATTTATGAGCATGTTATTAAGCCTCTGTGTGTTTGTGGACTTTTTTGGGGTTTTTTTGTAATTTATTTCTAGTTTCATACCTTTGTGGTCTGAGAACCTGGTTGGTTCAATTTCAATCTTTTTTAATTTACTGAGACTCTTTTTGTGACTTAGTTTATTATCTATTCTTGAAAATGTTCCACATACACTTGAGAAGAATGTGTATTCTGTTGCTTCTGAATGGAGTGTCTGTAGATGTCCGTTAAGTCCATCTGTTCTAACACCTTGTTCTGTGCCTCTGTCTCCTTACTTATTTTCTGTCTGGTTGATCTGTCCTTTGGAGTGAGTGGAGTGTTGAAGTCTCCTAAAATGAATGCATTGCATTCTATTTTTCCCTTTAATTCTGTTAGTATTTGTTTCATCTATGTAGGTGATCCTGTGTTGTGTGCATAGATATTTATAATAGTTATATCCTCTTGCTGGACTGATCCCATTACCATTATGTAATATTTTTCTTTGTCTCCTGTTACTTTCTTTGTTTTGAAGTCTGTTTTGTCTTATACAAGTACTGCAACTCCTGCTTTTTTCTCCCTATTAGTTGCATGAAGTATCTTTTTCCATCTCTTTACTTTCAGTTTGTATATGTTTTTGGGTTTGCAGTGAGTCTCTTATAGGCAGCATATAGACTGGTCTTTTTTTTTTATCCATTCAGTGACTCTATTTCCTTTGATTGGTGCATTCAGACTATTTACAATTAGGGCAATTATCAATAGATATGTACTTACTGCCATTGAAGGCTTTAGATTCATGGTTACCAAGGGTTCAAGGGTAATTCCCTTACTATCTAACAGTCTAATTTAACTCACTTATTATGCTATTATAAACAAAACCTGAAGGTTCTTCCCCCCCCCTCCTTTTTCTTCCTCTTCCATTCTTTATATATTATGTATCATATTCTGTCCTCTTTGTCTATCCCTTGATTTTCTTGTGGGTAGGTGATTTGATTTTGCATCTGTTTAGTAATTAATTGTTCTCCTTTCTTTGCTGTGGTTTTATTTCCCCCAGTGATAGCTATTTAGCCTTAGGAACATTTCCATCTATAGCAGTCCCTCCAAAATGCACTGTAGAGGTAGTTCATGGGAGGTAAATTCTCTCAGCTTTTATTTTCTGAAAATTGTTTAATCCCTCCTTCAAATTTAAATCATTATCCTGCCAAGTAGAGTATTCTTGGTTCAAGGCCCTTCTGCTTCATTGCATTAAATATATCATGCCACTCCCTTCTGGCCTGTAAGGTTTCTGTTGAGAAGTCTGATGATAGCCTGATGGGTTTTCCTTTGTATGTGATCTTTTATCTCTCTCTAGCTGCTTTTAAAAGTCTGTCCTTACCCTTGATCTTTGCCATTTTAATTATTATATGTCTTGATGTTGTCTCCCTTTGGTTCCTTGTGTTGGGAGATCTGTGCACCTCCATGGCCTGAGAAACTATCTCCTTCCCAATATTGGGGAAGTTTTCAGCAATTACTTTCTCAAAGACACTTCTGTTCCTTTTTCTCGCTCTTCTTCTTCTGGTACCCCTACAATATGAATATTATTCCATTTGGATTGGAATGGAAGTCACACACTTATCTCAATATTCTTTCATTCTTATAGATTCTTTTTCTCTCTGTGCCTCAGCTTCTTTGTATTCCTCTTCTCTAATTTCTATTCCATTTACCGTCTCTTCTACTACATCTAATCTTCTTTTAAATCCCTCCATTGTATGTTTCATTTCAAATATGGAATTTCTTAATGATTGAATCCCCTTCCTAAATTCATCCCTGAGGTCTTGAATATTTTTCTGCACCTCCATGAGTATGTTTATGATTTTTATTTTGAACTCTCTTTCTGGAAGATTGGTGAGTTCTGTTTCATTTGGCCCTTTTTCTGGTGTTTCTGAGATTTTTGTCTGAATCAGGTTTGTGTATAGCACCTTGTAATGCCCAGAAGCTCTATTCTCTGGAGTTGCTCAGCCCCTGGAGTGTCTGGGGAGTTGCAGGGGAATGGCACTGGTGCCTGTGGGGAGGAAAGAGCTGTTTCCTGCTTCCCAGCTGCAGTTCCTGTCTCCATTGTTGAAACAAGTGGGCCAACACACAGATGTAAGCCTCTGTCCTTTGCATCTGTAGCTGCCATAGGTGGTGCCTCCCTCTGGCTGGCCTGACAGCAGGGCAGGGACTGCCAGTTTGCGAGCCGGTGCTGGCAGGTCAGGAGGAAGGCGCAGGAGGCTGTGTATAAAAGTGGGGAGCCTCAGAGCTGGGTAGCTAGCCAGCGGGATGGAGCGCCTTAAGCTCCTGAAAGTTCCCAACCTGCTGAGCAGAGTGCACCCAGACAACCTTGTCCACCTAGCCTTTCTCCCATGTAGCAAGCTCCATGCATACCCTGCCCCTTCAGCAGCCATCTTGCTGCTAGGAAGCCTCAAAGACCACCTACCTTTCCTTTGTCCCAGAGCGGCTGATGTGGATCCCTGTCTTCTACTAATGGCTGGAATGTCAGTCTCTCCAAGTATTCCACCTGTTTTAGCTTTCCAACCCCACTGATCTCCAGAGCACCATGCAATGTAAGTTTATGCTCCCAAAGCAGATCTCCAGGGCTGTGTGTTCAGCAGCCCTAAGCTTCCACACCCTCCCTGCTCTGTTTCTCTTCCTCCCGCCAGTGAGCTGGGGTGGGGGAAGGGCTTGGGTCCTGCTGGATCAAGACTTTGGTACGTTACACTCTTTCATGAGGTCTGCTCTGTTCTCCTGGTGTATGCAGTCTGGCACAGCCTTCTTTCCCATTGCCTTTTTTGGGATTAGTTGTGTTAACTATATTTTCATATTATACATGGTTTTGGGAGAACATCTCTGTCTCACCTCTCATGCCGCCATCTTGAATTCTTGTCCTGCCTTTTTAATTTGAATTAAATGTGTGATATTTTGAAAAGACAGGTAGAAGTGGGTCCTATTGGTGAGAAGGTTTTCCTTCTGGATTGTTTTTGACAAATTATCCATTTACTTATGTGAGCACATTTAGCACTAGCAGAGAAAAATTACATTAATTAATAATAAGAGTATAACTTATTTGTGTCAGTCCCTTAGAAACCAGTAGACCCAAGCCAAGTGTTCAATTTTCACTTTAAGACAAATGTCATTTTTAATGGTCTTATATAACTTGATATTCAGTGTGAACCATAATTACACTTCTGCAGTCACAAACCCACAGATGTATACACTCTCATGACCAGACATGCACAGACTCTCTAGCCTGGAAGTAGTGGAATAGGAAAATTACCCTCTAATGGACTTTCCAGATCTTGGTTTGGGTGGCAGTATAGTAGAGTGGGCAAATCCATGGCCTAGGTTGGAATACAGGCAGTCACTAAGGGCAAGTTCATTCAATCCAAGGTTGAAAATGGGAGTCAAAACATCTTACAGATTTTTATAAAAATGAGAATACATGTAATATAATGTGTGTCTATTACTGTAATGTATGTAATATATGTATATTGCTATAATGTATGTATACCACTTAGTATAGCTATTGTAGGATTCAGTAATTCCACTTCTGAGGAAATAAGCAGAAATATGGAAAAAGAGGCATAAAGATATTTATCATTACATTATTTATGATACTGAAAATTCATAAGAAACTGTGTATAGCATTAAAGGGATTGATATTACAGTATACTTCAAGTATTTTAACAGACAACAAAAATGAGATTTTAATTATTTTTAATTTTACAGAAATTGCTTATATAATGTGAACAGAAAAATGTAGCATATTTCATGAAGGAATTACTTTAAGAACCCCTTCCCATACACACCTGGGAAATAGGTGGCAAATATTAATATTAGATTAATATTAGGGATTATGTTTTATTTAATTTGTTGTTACTTTTCAGTATTCATCAAATTTTACACAATAAGCGTGCATTTTATTATTAGAAATACTATTAATCATTAATTTTTATTTGTAATCAATTATTAAATTTTGGGAAATACTAAATTTCCATCCATTTACAAAATGTATTTAAAGAAAAAGTGATGTTTATTAAACATCCACTCTATGCCCAGCACAGTGCCGGTTGCTATGAGGGATACGCTATAATAAAAATATGACTGAGCCTTACTTTTTAGGAGTTTTCTCTCCTCTTGTATAGGCAGAACCAACATAAGAGAAAATAACAGCATGTGCTATAGGAAAATGTGTGATTAAATAAAAAAGACAATTTGCTGTGAGTCTTTAGGGAAGCTGGGCATGATAGGGCTTGAGTAATTTTGGAGGAGAAATTAATGGAATAGGGCCTTCATGGATTGGGTAGAACTTTCTAGAACTACATAAGCCAGGCAGAAACAGGAAGAAGCATAAAATAAATGCAGGAATAAAGACTAGATTGACTTGCTTCTCTTTCTGTGTTCTCTATTGAACCTTTTACTTACATGCTTCATTTATACACATCCCCTCAAATTGGTGATATTCAGGTTTTTCAGTGGTCAAGACCTTTCTGTCCCTTCCCTGGTGAGTGTGCAGTTGTTCCACATTTACAGGAGATAGGCTACTACTTCATTCCAACTTCGGTCTACCAACTGGCTGATTCATTGCCAGCTGAAAGCATGTTCATAATACAGATTGCAGGCTCCCTCCAGATAATGTAATCAAAATCTGTGTTTTAACAAGATTCATGCACACATTAAAGCTTGAGAAATGCTTGTGTAGCATGCACCACTGTCCCAAACAGCCTGAATCCTAGGTAAAGTAGGCAGCTGCCAGTGTGGTTTAACAGCTGAAGGACTGACAAGGTTCTACAGAAATAAATCCCCACCATTATCCTTCTGTAAGTATGCCATGATTAGACTCACTCTGTAAGGGTGTGATGGGTAATTTGGGAGGACTATGTATTAGCCAACACTTGAAAAAGAATCCTTTTACCAGATTAATCACAGCAAATACCTGTTTTGTGCAGTGTAGCAGGGAACAAGGCCTGGCTATTTGATAAGCCCGGAGAGAATTACTGTCCTGATGAAGCACAGATATGGCGGGTGCTGGGTGCTCAGGCAGATGGAAGGGCCCTATAACAGCAGATGAACTTGACCCAGGGAAGGACATAGTTTGACTCAGGAGACAATGGAGCACAGAGGGCAGCCTCAGTGACTTCACGATTATGTCTATGCTGAATCACAGGTCAGCTTCCCCCTTTTGTATGGGAAACATTTTCCTCTGCCAGCATGGAGTTTGTTTGCTCACAGTTGAATCCTGTTTCTTGCTAAGCTTTATTGGCTGTGAATTTAAAGGGAGAGAAAAAGGCCCAGTGTCTGATGTTACTGGGTTAATGGTGAGGTACAGAGGCAAGGAAGAACAGGTGGCCAAACCCCAAAGCTCTATTCAGTTGTGAAATGGTGATAACCTATTTCCATCAAGTGCAGTTTCCTTTTGAGTTTTAATTGGGCAGTTGGCCTCAGGCACAGTGAAATCTCTGAGGTTTTGTGAAGGAGGGACAGAGTTGTTGATCTGAAGTCCAACATTTCTAGTTCCCTTTTTGGCTTTTAGAAGTGAAGTTTGGTTTCCTGAGGGCAAGATGAGTCTTTAGGGTCCTACAGTCATGACTAGGAGAGTGGGGTGAGGGCAGAGATACGTCGAAAGAAGTAATAAAAGTCCCTTGAAGGTTATGTCTTGTGAATTGTTTTTGAAAATGTAAAAATTTAAGACTTTGATGTGAGTGACTAACGTAAAGCATGTTTAGGGAATCGAAAGAGCCTGGGGAGAATCTTCATGCTAATAATGGCTATGAGGAGGCTGAGTTTTCAGAGGTGGCTGGACCCCATGTTTCATCCTCCTCCTTTGCTGCCTGCTTAAAGTGAAGAGTACAAGATTTCCCCCAGCCAGCCAGATCTGTGTCCAACTATCCTCTAGAGAAATCTATGCTAGGCTGTGAGATAGAAAAGCTTATAGAGCAGGTGTGTTAGTCTTGCTGGATTATCTCCTGTAAGGTTTGTCATCCTCAGCTATTATTTTCTTATTCTTGATTTACTACTTTATCAACTAAAGACACCACCAAGACACATCGAGTCATTTTAGACCCAGCAAGTAATGGCCACTAGATGTAGGCACTCGCCCTAGAAGTGGCGCTGTGGCAGTGGGATCAGGGTGCCTGAGACAGGAGGGGACTGCTTTCAGAGCCTGCCACCTCCACTATGTGCACCATAACCCTAGAGCTGATTTAAAGCTTTAGCAGTAAATTAGCAAGGGCACACAGAGTAATTTATTTACTGTAAGGAATTCAGGCTTGGTATTCAGGCTTGCAGAAGGATACCTGTGTGGGTGAGATGAAGAGTCATTTTCTATAGGGATATTTTTCCTTCTATTTTTTCACTCTGTATCCTCAGATTCAATAGATGCTTTTTGTCCCACTGTTCTTTTATAGTGTACATTAGAGAGGGCCCAGATAATAATTTCAGGTGTGTGCCTCATAGATGAAAATGTATGAACATGTCTGTTGAAATAAATATATGATCCATGCATTTTGATAAAATATGGAAGTGAATTCTTATTTTGTATTGAAAATATTTCATATCTAGATTAAAAAATCATTTGGAAAAAAGTCATGAAACAGCATAGTTTTACTTTAATAAGGATAATTCTTAAGAGATAGTTTTATATAGAATAGTTAATGATTATTTAGTGTGTGATTACAATATAAAAGTGGTATTGGGGAGAATTTATTTTTTTCTTTTTTCTTTTGTTATTATTAATGTACAATTACATGAGCAACATTATGGTTACTAGACTCCTCCTATTATCAAGTCCCCATCACATACCCCATTACAGTCACATCAGCGTAGTAAGATGTCCATTAGCATAGTAAGATGCTATAGAATCACTACTTGTCTTCTCTGTGTTATACTGTCTTCCCCATGCCCCCCAACCCCTACATTATGTGTGCGAATCATAATGCCCCCTTTTCCCCCTTATCCCTCCCTTCCCACCCATCCTCCCCAGTCCCTTTCCCTTTGGTAACTGTTAATCCTTGGGTTCTGTGAGTCTGCTGGTGTTTTGTTCCTTCAGTTTTGCTTTGTGGTTATACTCCACAGATGAGTGAAATCATTTGACACTTGTCTTTCTCTGCCTGGCTTATTTCACTGAGCATAATACCCTCTAGCTCCATGCAGGATTTGTTTTCTTCTTATATCTGAATAATATTCCACTGTGTATATATGTACCACATCTTCTTTATCCATTCATCTACTGATGGACACTTAGGTTGCTTCCATTTCTTGGCTATTGTAAATAGTGCTGTGATAAACATAGGGGTGCATATGTCTTTTTGAAACTGGAATCCTACATTCTTAGGATAAATTCCTGGGAGTGGAATTGCTGGGTCAAATGGTATTTCTATTTTGAGTTTTTTGAGGAGTCTCCATACTGCTTTCCACAATGGTTGAACTAGTTTACATTTCCACCAACAGTGTAGGAGGGTTCCCCTTTCTCCACATCCTCACCAACATTTGTTGCTTGTGTTTTGGATGGTGGCCATCCTAACTGGTGTGAGGTGGTATCTCATTGTGGTTTTAATTTGCATTTCTCTGATGATTAGCGATGTGGAGCATCTTTTCATGTGTCTGTTGGCCATCTGAATTTTTTTTTTGGAGAAGTGTCTGTTCAGCTCCTTTGCCCATTTTTTAATGGGCTTATTTGCTTTTTGTTTGTTGAGGTGCATGAGCTCTTTCTATAATTTGAATGTCAACACCTTATTGGATATGTGATTTATGAATATATTCTCCCATACTGTATGACATCTTTTTGTTCTACTGATGGTGTTCTTTGCTGTACAGAAGCTATGTAGTTTGATATAGTCCCACTTGTTCATTTTTGCTTTTGTTTCCCTTGTCCGGAGAGATATGTTCATGAAGAAGTTGCTCATGTTTATGTTTGGGGGGGATTTTAGCAACTAGTGGGTGGCCTAGATAACCTTCCTCTAAGATCTCTTCTTACCCTGAGAGTCTGTGAAGCAAATACTGCTGGATATATAAAGCTACAGAGTGGGGAGCTCGTTCAGGATCCCAGATGGTTCACCCACAGGAAAAACACACTGTGGGATTTTCATGGGAGCTTTGAAATTAGGCAATCAGTAAATATTTATTGTTTATTTATTATGTGCAAAACAATGTTCCAGAAACTTCAGAAAATTCAATGGACAAGATTCCTTTCCTCAGGAAGTTTTTGACACTGTTATTTTTCCAAATTTCTGAGATCTTCTTATGAAATCTGTCCCAGGAAATTTTCTCCTGAGACTCTCTTTAGAGTAAGAAGGTAATGTTCTAGATAATTTAGAAAATTCTTCCCCTTGTGAAGGAATATACAGATAGTAGGCTAAAATGCCATTAATAAAAACAAACAGAACAAAACACTTAGATATATCCTAAGCAAGGCAATATAGAAATATCTACTGAAGGGCCCCCACCCATAAGATGGCAAACTTCCTGCTTCTCTTCCGGGTCCTCGGTTCCCACCAGCGCCACCTGAAGCCCAATCACCCCTCGCCCCCCTAATCCCAGCACCTAGCCAATAGCCACCAGCCCCATAGAAGTGACACCTCAATCAGCTCATGCCCCTTCCTATATAACCCAGCACCTTTCTCTAATACAGTGGAATTCTCCGGTGAATTGCTGCTGTGTGTCGCTCCCTTCCTTTCATCTACTTTACAAAATAATTTACACTATTTAATCAAGATACAAAGAGAGCGTGTCTGCAAATAATTCTAACAGGATGTGAAGAATGTTATGTTATGTTAGTAGCAGCATATAGTAGAATTGCCAGTACTGTACTATTAAAGAATACTAAACATTCTCTTATTTGACAGGACAGTTTCCTAAAATGTTTCCTCTCCAGATCCTACAGTTAATGACGGGATGTGGCAGGCACTACCCTTTCCATCTGGATGCTCAGTCCCAGAGTGGCAGTTCTACCTGCCTTGTTCCTAAGCCTTGTCCCCAGGTGCCTAGCTCTGGGCAAACCATATTTGTCCTTGAATGTGTTCCTCTGCTGACCTGTGTCTACCTGATAAAGGCCATAAGAAAATTAAAAATGAAAGTAGGTATCATTGTTTACTATTTCTGGAATGTATTCTACAATATGGTTAGACTGGGTCAAGAAAAATTTAGGATAGAATTTGGAGAGTAAAGATACAAAAAGGGAGAGAGACATGCAATCTTAAGATAGGAAAATGGTGGAGAAGGGAAAAGATAAATTGAAGAGAAGAAAGAAATCAGAGAAGAAAGGGGTTGATCAACAAGTGATATATTAGGAGACAGAAAAGAAATGTGGGAGGAGAGGATGACAGAATGGAGAAGGTAGATGTAAAGACTAGTGTGGTTAAAGACAGCTTAGGACTTAAGAAGTGATAGCTGGGAAAGAAAAAAAGAAAGCTAAATATAGAACTGTTGACAGGAAGAAAAGGAAGGAAGGAAGAAATAACAAATGAAACAATGAAGGTAAAGAAAGAGGTAGTAGAAGAAAAAAAATGCCAAGAGAATTTAACTAGGGAAAAAGAAACTGACAAAACCAACACAAGAAAAAAATGTATAATCATTAGGATTATACAGATGTAGAGATCTCCATACATAAAGTAGAAAGTTCATTTGCCTTTCTGTCTGGCAAATGCAGAGGATTTTGCATTTGTGGAACTCTGAGAGAAGGAGGATCAGCAAGTAAAGGGCAAAGGGAAACTAACCCAGACAAGTGGTTTCCACGTTGCAAGGCACTGCATGGTCATGGTCTCCCTGTTTTTTAAAAAAATTTTAGGTCTGAGCTAATTAGTGACGGTGAGACTCAGAGACGCAACCTCATCAGTATCACCTGGGCTGCCTTCTCTTGCTGGAACGGAGGAAAAGTTAGGGATCACCAAGGGGGGTCACATTCTTAGTCAAGTCTTGGGGGTAGGAAAGTTTGGGAACCACTGTAGAATATCAGGTATTTTCCTTCCCCAAAGAATGGTTGGTTGACAAAGTCCCTACACCTGAAGTAGTAAGCATTCTTGTGTCTGGTCCTGTGGATTGGTCCCTATTTGAAGGGGATCAAAAGCAGTGTTTTCATCTGCATTACGTAGGTCTACATTTATACTCTGAAACTGTGCCCCAGTAGTTAACCCAGCCAACGAGTTAGGAATTCAGTAGGTATAATTGGATCCCCATCAAATGGGCCTAGCCTTCCAACACTAGATGGAGTTCCAGTGCTGGAGGAGTGATACTTTGCCAATTTGGAGCCAAAGCAAGGTGACTGTAGGATGCTAGATGGTCTTTGTTGCCTTTCACCTTCATTTCCTTGCACTTCACTTTGGATTTCTTCTGGCTTGGGGCCTTCATCAGGTGTACTGATAACAAGCTGCTCAGGAGTAGGGCCAACAGTTCCTTCATTGAGCTGGATGCCTTCAAATATTTGTTCCAAAACATTGTTCCTATCTCCTCCAAGATCACTGTTGAGACAAGGTATATATTCTTTGATTGAAGGGAGCTGGGTTGGGGAAAGGGCATAATTCCCTTTTGGCCCAGTTGGTTCTTTACAGAGCATGGTGTGCTCCTCCTCAGAGTGGATACATCATCTCCAAAAAGACTTGGGTTCTGGCTTTCCCTGGGCAGCCTTTTCTCTGAGCTGTTCCTTTGGCCAGGTAGGATGCTTTGAGGGAGATGGTATGTCTTGCATTCTTAGTCTGTGTATCTTCAGTGTACAGAGGTCTGGTGTCTTGGTTCTCCCCTGGTGCAAGAGCAAAAGATGAAGTGTAGTCTTGTGAAGCAAGTGGATTGTCATTGGGCAAGTGGTGTCATAGTGGAACCACCAGCATAGCAATGACCTCTGTAGCTTAGGTGAGATAAATGTGCTTCTTTTTGACCTACTGGGTAACTTGGAGGAATTAAGTCTTGGACAGTCAGATGTTCTCCCTCGGGTGAATTTAACCTAGTTATTTGTATGCCATTACTCAAATTGTTACCTTCATGCCATGTTGGATTTTTCTGAAGTTCAGCTTGGGAGTTACTGAAATAAGGCTGATTCTCTTTCTGGTGTGGTGGACTAGCAGGGTCTTTGTGTAAATATGTTGGCTGATCTCAGAAATTTCTGTTCAAATATAGCCTTCTTTCTTTCTGCCCTTGGGCTTGAATCCTGTGGTCCCAGGAGTTCAGAAAAGGAATCAGAGTGCTTTCTTCTTGTCCAACAGCATTATCAGCATAAGAGCCCCTGCTCTCCATATGTGGTGTTACAGTGGGAGCTATATTATATGATGGAAATTTCTCATCTGGGTTCCAGGGGTAAAATCCACCATAAGGAAAATATTCCCTGGGTTTTGATGGATTATTTAAGGAATAGGGAAGGTATTCCTTTGGTTGATTTGAGGTATATTGCTCACCTTCATATGCCTAACTGTTGGACCTTCTGGAAAGCTTGACTCCTTTGTACTCCATCTACTTAGTCCTGGGAAAGGTTCATCTCCAGTTGGAGCAATTGGGTCCTCTTCATTAGAAGGGACTGTCTCTTTTGGATTTGGAGTATTCATGGGGCACATTGGATTTTTGGTATTAGTACTGGGAGAATCATCTTTCTCATCTCATGAATTGCTTCTAAGGTATGATGAATTTTCCTTGGGATCATACGGGTTAAAGTCACGGTAGTAAACACTTCCTCTAAAGTCACGGGAAGGATGAGGTAAGTGTTCTTCCTGCATCCTGGGATCTTCCTTATAAGGTGGAGAGGTTTCTTGGTGGTTCCAAGTGTTTCTTCCAACAGGAAAATGTTCTCTTGCAGGGGAAGGGATTTCTTCAGGGTATACAGGCTGGTATGTACTATGGTTCAATTTTGGATGATTAATTTCTGATTTATAGAGGATTCTTCTTGACTCTAAGATAATTCCTTTGGGCAAAATCTGGCTTTCAGTTTGTCCATCAGAATTTGGGGCTTTTCTGGAATCTCCTCTTGGCTAATAGGAGTTTTTGCTTTGATCAAGAGAATTAAAATTTGGGACTAGCATGTTATCCTCAGGGTGAGGCAGTTTATAGTTTGGTTTATTAACTCCATAGTCTTGAGAGTTTCTCCAGGGGCCAGTTGGATCCCTGTGGAAATGACCATTCTTTCTTTTTGACCCAGTGGCTTCTGTCTTGGATTTTGGATGTTTTCTTTGTGATCAACAGTACCATGTTGGGGACCCAGAGGGACAATTGGTTTCCACAGGGGGATTATTTGAGGCTTTCTTCTGAAATTTGCTGGATTTTTTGCATGATTGGGAGAATTGTCTCTACAGTGGAAGTATAAGTTTTGTGATAAATTGGATTTCCTGAATGAACTGCTTGTTTGCCTTCCCAAGCAAAAGAGTTCTGCTGAGGAACCCTTTGAACTTGCTGGTTTTGGTAAAAAGGCCCATTCTGTCTGTGCCTCATGGTGGTACCAATAGGACCACCATTGTCTTCCTGCAGGAAAACTTTGGATATTAGGATTTGGATAATTTTCATGAATATTTGGCTGACTTGGTCCCCATGGAATTCTACTTGGCACTCCCAGGCCTGAAATAGTAACTGTAGGGATAACCCCATTTTGAGCTGTAGGATTGCTCACAGTGTTTGCAGTTGGGCTGGTATCATTTCCACTCTGACTCTTGCTTGGACTGGGTGCATTTATCCGGGTAAAATTAGTCTCAGGACCTGTTGAATTCCCTGAGGGTTCAGGGGCTGGACTCTCTGCTTTAGGAGGATCTTTTTCTTTGGGTTTTTAAAAATCTTGTTCAAGCATCTCTTCTAAATAATAAGGAGGACAAACTTCAAATCTCTGATGTCCAAAGTATCCAAAGTAAGGATTCTGTAAGAAAGAAGATGGAAATCAATAATTGCTCTTTGTTTTCCACCATGGTATTGCTTGGAATTTTTTAACATGAGAGAGAAATCTTACTAGCCACATGCTTCTTTTAATATCATTGGCTATGCTTACTTTCTTGAAAGTGAACCCCTCCTTGGCTTCTATTCCCTCTGGTTCTCTCTTCTGGTACTTTAACTTTCTGACCATTATGTCTCAACGTTAACTTCCTAGGCCTAGATCCTAAATCTAAGTTTTTAAATTAATTAATTTTTAAAGTGATTTCATCTTCCATTCTCTTCATTCTGCTGTTCTCACACACCTGCCTTGAGGGATCCACTGCAGGCTAGTTCTTTCAATAAGGATATGTGGCAATGACATCCAATTACTCTGGCCTGTGACACTGTCTCCTGAGTCTGAGGCGCAAGACTTCATCAAAGATCTCATGAGCACCTCCAACTGAATGCGCTTGGAACTGAAGCTCTCTACCTCCAAACTTCATTCTCCAATAGTCCATGTGTAAGCAACTTTTATCACTATCTATCCAGTTTCCCAAGTTTCTATCCTCTCTTCTATTTCCCCCAAACAATTAATGACTGAGTCCTATAAAGCCTAAACTTTCATCCTTTTCCTCCTCTCTTTAATCCCAGTGTAATACCTTTTTTACCGCTTGCTCTGGATGTAGTTTTACTTTTCTTTAATCTTGCTTCTCACAGCTTTCAGAGTAGTAGAGGTTTGGGGTAAGTGTACAGGAAAGTTCTGTCACTTTACTCTTTAAATATTATTGAAAGTTACTCTTCTTTTACAGGATAAACTTTAAATCCCATAGTGTAACGTAAAAAGCAGTGCAGCGTGGTGCTAAAGAGTGGGGGGCTCTAGACAGATATGGATTAAAATCCCTGTCCCATCAGTATTAATATGACTCTGGGCTAATCTCAGTTTACTCATTTGTAAAATGGAGATAATAAAATACTAACTACCTCATAGGTTGTCTTGAGGGTCAAACTAGATAACGTATGTAAAGTTTGGTGCCTGGTATTCAGTAAGTACCAAACAAGTGTTATATGTTATATAGTAATAATGGTAATAATAATAATAATAATACTTTTTATAGTCATTTGTGATCCATAACTATTTTACCCAGTCTCATGTCTTCCTCCTTGTACTTTATGCAGTTCCAAATCACAGCTACTACTCACAGCACTATATACAGTGGAATGTAGTGTATTCAGATAAGGAAACTGTGGTACAGACATATCACGGATAAGGAAAATGTGGCATAGATATATGATGGAATACTATTCAGCCTTAAAAAGGAAGGGAACTCTGCAATACATGACAATATGTAGGAAGCTTGAGGACCTTATGCTAAGTGAACTAAGTCAGAGAGAGAGAGAAAAATGCTACAGGATTCCACTTATATCATGCATCAAAAAGAGTCAAATTCATAGAATCAAAGAGTGGAATGGTGATTGCCATGGACTGGAGGGAGGGGAAAAAGGGGAGCTGCTAATCAATGGGCTGAGAGTTTCAATTAAGCGAGATGAAAAGGCATTAGAGATCTGCCGCACAGCATTGTACCAATAGCCACTGGTGCTCTACTGTACACTTCAATATTTCTTATGAGGGTAGAACTTATGGTAGGTGTTCCTACCATAAGATAAAAATTGTTAAAACTCACAACTATTACTAGTTCTCTGAGTACTTTATTCTGTTTCAGTGCCTTTGCACACAGCCTCTTCATGCCAAAACTTCTCACCTACACATTTATCCCTCCTGGCAAACTTGGCCCAACTTTAAGACTCAGCTTGAATGCTTCTTTCTCTGTCCTGACTTCCAGAGGCCGAGTTAGGCTTTACCCCCTGGTGATCACAGCAGTACATGTTTCTACTAAAGCAATTATCCCACTGAATTTCAATTATCCTATTTTCACGGGATTCTTCTACTTGATTATCCCATATGAGTTTTTTGAGTGAAAATGTTCTTCTCATCTTTGTTTTCCCAGTACCTAGCATAGTGGGAAGTGTTCAATAAATGTTTGTTTAATGAATGATTTAACCGTTATGAGCTCTGTCAGTCAGTCAGTCACATTTATGTGCCATTTAGGTCATTTAGTTTTTCTTTTAAAACAAATGCAACCTAGAAAATAAGGATTTTATCCTCATTTATGGCTGGAGATGATGAGACAGATAGATGAGGAGATGTCTCCTATCATGTAGGAAGTGTCCCCAGGAGGTAGAAAGCAGACTTCCTGATGCCTGTGTGAACTGCCTAGGTCATTCTGTTTCACTTTCTCATGTTATGTTTGTGAACATTTGAAATGCTAGTTTCTGGGTTGCAGGCAATTATCTGAATCATTTTTATTTGGGACTATTCACAATGTATTTTTGAAGGTACCTATGTCATTATTGACATAGTAATTTTCAATGTCCTTATTTTAACTCCCTCCCTACTCCCTGCTCTGCCCCCCTCTAGTCCCCCAGAGCTACCAGCTTTTTACATTTCACTGAAGACTTATCAGATATTTAAAGAGGAAATGAAAGTAAGTTCCAGGGGTGGAGTGCTGTGCTGTGATCACCACAATGACTTTTATGATGACACAGTGCTAGAATATTTTAACAGTATATCACTCTGTGACATGCGTTTAGATCTTCTCCTAGTGTGGCATAGTAAAAAACCACTGGATAGGGTGTCAGAAGACTAGGGTTCTGGTCCAGTTTACCACTAACTCAGTGGGTGACACTGAATAATAATTTATCTTCTCTGGGCTTCAATTTATTTGTACAAGGAGGGAGCTAGATGGTTACTTAATTCTCTTCTGGGGATAACATTCTAAGTTGCTTTTATTTCCTTTTCTATTTGCTAACTGCTTCATCCTTGTCTGGAGTCCAGCACTAACCTGGAGCAAGGTTTATTAGATTTGCCTTTTTTAAGGGGGGTAGGGGGCAGAGGGAGAAAGAGGCAGGGAAAGATGGAGGGAGAGAAAGAAAGGAAGGTGCAGAAAGCGATCAAGAGTGATTTCAATACATGCAGAGGAGAAATGATATATTACATTCATTTTATTTTGGGTGCAGGTTTAATTCATTTCACTTTTTCCCTTATATCATGGGCACTTGAGCTGCAGGTTCCTGTGTTGGATATTCTTTTCTTATTCGACAGGGATAAAAAGACAGAGACTAAAGGACTGTGATTCCTAATGGAGAATGTAGCTTTACTTTACTTACCCCACCTTCTTCATTCTGACTGGTGGCTGTCCATAACCTGGTGGTACCCTCCGAGAGGTGGGGAGTACAATGAACACAAGAGAAAACCACTTTTTATGGTGCCATTTGTTTGAAAGACTCAAGGTGTCTTAAAACAGTTTGCATTAGTAATTGGATACTAGAATTGTCAGCTTTTAGCTTAAGAGTCATTAGCTCTCACAATCGAGCTATTAATTATAATTATAATTATAATCTATCAGTAAATGCTGGTAAACACAAAGCCTTCAGCTGGATTCTAGATTATCAAAATAGCATGTATGGCTGCATCTCCTAAAAATTGCCCTCACCCATCACCTCCAACAGACATGGGCTCGCTGGTGAGCATGCGCGCACACACACACACTCACACACACACAGGAAGGGATGGAGGGGGAGAGGTAGAGAGGGAAAGGGAGATATTTACGTACTACTAGGATACAAACATTCGTATTAGAACATTTAATCATGGAGATTAAATGATGGTTATTTTTAGAATGTCTACTTCACAGTGAGGGTGACAAACTGACAATTCTTCCTGGATTATTGCTAAATACTTTAATTTGAGCAAGGTTTATTTTCCTAATCAAACTTGGAGACTTGAGCTTCTGCTTAGGGGAGGGTTCAGAAAAGCTGTTTAACTCCTAGAGAACTTCAAGAAGGTCTATGCAGATGAGATTAACAGCTACTTCAGCCTGAGAATCACACTCATCCGCTTTTTGAATCTTCACCTGGAGCTGCCTTAGTTTCTTAGTTCAGTATGGCCAGTAAAATGAAGTCACTTTTTTAAGGGGAAAAAAAAGTAAGGAACTCTTAGTTCTTGAAATGAACTGTTCCTTTCTGTTAGGAGGCCTTCGTGGTTACAGAGTTGTAGACAGGAAAAGCGGAAGCTACAGCTGAATGAAGAGCCATCAAATGTATCCCGCTGTTCTTTTTGTTAGTTTAACAGTGACTGACTTTCAATATTTCTTTAGTTCAAGTAGTCTTTTTTGTGATTTAAACTTTTAATGCCTAGGAGCAATTCCAAAATTATGTCTTATTTTATTTATCTTTAACTTTAAAGGGTTCTCGTAAATATTATTTTGCAAGATTCTTTATAATAAAATAATCTGTCTAGAAATAATAAGATATGATGGAAAGATCTTAGTCTTATCATAGCTTATTTTATGTCCCATTTTGTCCCAGTTTCCCCATTGCATTCAGTGAAGACAATCTTTGTGTTTTCTAATCTTTTGGAGAAGTGGGGAATAGCAATGAAGTAGCACAACCTTTAAAATTTATTCATTAAGTTTTTAGTCATTGTTTGGTGATTTAGACTGTTCATGTCACCAAATTGGGTAAAAAATTCACTTAAAAAATTATTTTTTCCTACATGTTTACTGATGTGATGATCTCATTTTATACTCTCTTCTGATTAGAATATGGCATTACATGAGAGTGCATGAACTCGTGTTAGTTTGAGATATAACATGCTAATATTATTTTTTACTTATAGTATAAAGAAAAAAACCTCACGTGTGAACTTGCCATGATGGCTGTTGATAGAGAAACAGGCCATTGCCAGATGATGGGAGTATCTAGAAGGAAATAAAGAATCAGAGTGGCATAAAAGTGAAGAATAAATGAAAAATGAAACAAACTTATTAAGTATAATTATTTGGAACTTGGGAGGCTACATCTTCCTTTGCATTAACTGTGGTTTTCTTTTTAGGGCTCAGATGGTAATAAAAATAATGACAACAGCAATTAGTATTAGTATTACTGCATACTTGTGTTCTGGGTACTGTGCTGAGAATTTTTTATTGGTTAGCTCATTTAATCCTCACATCATCATAGAAGACATGTGCTATTATTACTCCCATTCCACTAAAGGGTCTGAGGTTCAGAGAAGTTAAGTCACTTGCTCAATATCTCATAGCTGATAAGCGACTGAAGTCAGGAATCAAATCCAGGCATGTCTTTTCACTCCATTTTTATTCTCTACATCTAAAATGGTGCCTGATAATAAATGTTAATTGACTAAAAGACAGTATTTTAGGAGCTCTACACTGGATGAGATCTTGAGAAAGCATTTCTGCACCTGTTGCTTTACATCAGGAGTACACTTACTCCATCCTGAAGGACTAGGAGCAGTGATACATTCGAGGGCAGTATTTTTTATCAACAAGTAATAGACCCAGAAGGGACTTTCATGTACTCACAGGGAACTTGGAGTCCAGAGAAGCAAAGTGACCTACTCAAGATCATACAGCTAGATGAATCAACTAGATGAATAAACAGAGCAGACTAGATAATTGAGTAAGTGGAAGTTTATTAGTCACATCACTTCTCACAAGACATCATCTGATCACTTTTTTCAGAAATGCTTGCCTAGCATCTCCACTGACACACCTACACTGAAACAAAGCACACATTTCAAACTCCTTTTCCTAAACAGGCTCATATACCCTGGATGCAGTCCCCTGTTAAGGGCTTTTGTATCGTGTGGCTTCCCTGTCCCACCCCGCACTTCCCACATTCACCCATGCATTCACAGGGAACGTATCTAACCTCGGGATGTTAGACCAATGTGTCCTTGGACTCCAAGGGGCTGCCACCCATTTATCTAGCATGGGACCTAGGGATAAGGTTTTCTGCTTTAGGTATGTTACCTTTTTGAACACTTGTGAAAACTGAATCTCAGAATGACTAACAAACATGAGCTGAGGCTACACGGACAGTGTGCACAGAAGTCTGTCGGTCCCTACTTTCCACTCGCCACAATACTGTCATCACAGGACCGGGCACACACCGCACAAGGGGCACTGCTTGACTGGGCACCGGAGCCAGTCAGTCGGAGTGTCACCTGCAGGCAATTTTCCCTCTATTTCTGGCCTTGCGCCCTTCTTGGTCCTTTTGTTTTCCTCTGATGAGATCATTCTGGCCCCATCCGCAATTCATATTTGCCTTATCCACCAGAAACGTAGGAATCCAGCAGGATTTAGTGTTCACAAGATAAGTGACTGGAAAATATTGGTTTCTTAGGCAAATGGACATTTTTCTTTCATTGTGTTTAAGAAAGGTTTGTTTTTTTTGTCATAGATTTCCCTTTATTGTAAAGCTTTCTGAAGAGAGAAAGGAATTTCAAAGAGATATTATATATTTCTGTTTTTTAACAATTAGTTTTAATATAAGTGGAAGATTCTACCATGAAAAAGAGAAAAAGCTTCTCTAATCATAGAACTCAGAGTCAGCAGATACCTTAGGATCACCAAAGGCACGGGTCTCTGTTCTTCTGGGTTCATAGACCTAAATCTTTGGTGCCATCTGTGATTTCTCTTCTCCTGTTCCTGGGCAAATCCTGTCAGCTCTGCCTCCAAAATACATCCAGAGGGAGGGGCGGAAGATGGCGGCGTGAGTAGAGCAGTGGAAATCTCCTCCCAAAACAACATATATCTATGAAAATATAACAAAGACAACACTTCCTAGAATAAAGACCAGAGGACACAGGACAATATCCAGACCACATCCGCACCTGAGAGAACCCAGCGCCTCGCGAAGGGGGTAAGATACAAGCCCCGGCCCAGCGGGAGCCGAGCGCCCCTCCCCCCAGCTCCCGGTGGGAGAAGAGCAGGCAGAGCGGGAGGGAGACGGAGCCCAGGGCTGCCGAACACCCAGCCCCAGCCATCCGGGCCAGAGTGCAGGGCCCTCGATACTAGGAAAACACGGCAGCAAGAACAGTGAGCGGGCACTGGAGGCCCGGCGCCGGAGGACATAAGAAAAGCGCGCGACCATTTTTTTTTCTTTGTTTTTTTGCTGTTTTGTTTTGGTGAGCGCTTTTTGGAAGTCTTAAAGGGATAGGGACCCCAATACTAGGGAAACAGGGCAGCAAGACCGGTGAGCAGAGGCCTGAGGCTGGCACCAGAGAATAAAGAAAAACGAGCGACCACCTTTTTTTTTTTTTTAATTAAAAAAAATTTTTTTTTTTTTTTTTTTTTTTTTTTTTTGGTGGTCATTGTTTTGTTTTGGCGGGTGCTTTTTGGAAGTCTTAAAGGGGCAGGGCGGGTCACTTAATCCAGAGGTAGGGAATCCAGGGATCTCTGGGCACCCTAACCCCTGGGCAGCAGGGAGCAGGGAGGCCCCTTACGGAGATAAATAGCCTCCCAGCTGCTCCTGCTCCAACGCGACTCCACCACTTTGGAGTAGCTGCCCGAGCCAGGCCACGCCCACGGCAACAGCGGAGATTAACTCCATAGCAGCCGGGGAGGAAGCAGAAACCCTGTCTGCGCGCAGCTGCGCAGCACAAGCCACTAGAGGTCGCTGTTCTCCCAGGAGAGGAGGGCCACAAACCAACAAGAAAGGAAGTCCTTCCAGCCGTCACTCGTCCCAGCTCTGCAAACTATTCCTATCACCATGAAAAGGCAAAGCTACAGGCAGACAAAGATCACAGAGACAACACCAGAGAAGGAGACAGAACTAACCAGTCTTCCTGACAAAGAATTCAAAATAAAAATCATAAACATGCTGACAGAGATGCAGAGAAATACGCAAGAGAAATGGGATGAAGTCTGGAGGGAGATCACAGATGCCAGAAAGGAGATCACAGAAATGAAACAAACTCTGGAAGGGTTTATAAGCAGAATGGATAGAATGCAAGAGGCCATTGATGGAATTGAAATCAGAGAACAGGAACGCATAGAAGCTGACATAGAGAGAGACAAAAGGATCTCCAGGAATGAAACAATATTAAGAGAACTGTGTGACCAATCCAAAAGGAACAATATCCGTATTATAGGGGTCCCAGAAGAAGAAGAGAGAGGAAAAGAGATGGAAAGTATCTTAGAAGAAATAATTGCTGAAAACTTCCCCAAACTGGGGGAGGAAATAATCGAACAGACCACAGATATACACAGAACCCCCAATAGAAAGGACCCAAGAAGGACAACACCAAGACACATAATAATTAAAATGGCAAAGATCAAGGACAAGGAAAGAGTATTAAAGGCAGCTAGAGAGAAAAAGGTCACCTATAAAGGGAAACCCTTCAGACTAACATTAGATTTCTCAACAGAAACCCTACAGGCCAGAAGAGAATGGCATGATATATTTAATACAATGAAACAGAAGGGCCTTGAACCAAGGATACTGTATCCAGCACGACTATCATTTAAATATGATGGTGGGATTAAACAATTCCCAGAAAAACAAAAGCTGAGGGAATTTGCTTCCCACAAACCACCTCTACAGAACATCTTACAGGGACTGCTCTAGAGGGGAGCACTCCTAGAAAGAGCACAGCACAAAACACCCAACATATGAAGAATTGAGGAGGAGGAACAAGAAGGGAGAGAAGAAAAGAATCTCCAGACAGTGTATATAACAGCTCAATAAGCGAGCTAAGTTAGGCAGTAAGATACTAAAGAGGCTAACCTTGAACCTTTGGTAACCACGAATTTAAAGCCTGCAATGGCAATAAGTACATATCTTTCAATAGTCACCCTAAATGTTAATGGGTTGAATGCACCAATCAAAAGACACAGAGTAATAGAATGGATAAAAAAGCAAGACCCATCTATATGCTGCTTACAAGAAACTCACCTCAAACCCAAAGACATGTACAGACTAAAAGTCAAGGGTTGGAAAAACATATTTCAAGCAAACAACAGTGAGAAGAAAGCAGGGGTTGCAGTACTAATATCAGACAAAATAGACTTCAAAACAAAGAAAGAAACAAGAGATAAAGAAGGACACTACATAATGATAAAGGGCTCAGTCAAACAAGAGGAAATAACCATTCTAAATATATATGCATCCAACACAGGAGCACCAGCATATGTGAAACAAATACTAACAGAACTAAAGGGGGATATAGACTGCAATGCATTCATTCTAGGAGACTTCAACACACCACTCACCCCAAGGGATAGATCCACTGGGCAGAAAATAAGTAAGGACATGGAAGCACTGAACAACACAGTAGAGCAGATGGACCTAATAGACATCTATAGAACTCTACATCCAAAAGCAACAGGATATACATTCTTCTCAAGTGCACATGGAACATTCTCCAGAATAGACCACATACTAGGCCACAAAAAGAGCCTCAGAAAACTCCAAAAGACTGAAATCCTACCAACTAACTTTTCAGACCACAAAGGCATAAAACTAGAAATAAACTGTACGAAGAAAGCAAAGAGGCTCACAAACACATGGAGGCTTAACAACACACTCCTAAATAATCAATGGATCAATGACCAAATCAAAATGGAGATCCAGCAATATATGGAAACAAATGACAACAACAACACTAAGCCCCAACTTCTGTGGGACACAGCAAAAGCAGTCTTAAGAGGAAAGTATATAGCAATCCAAGCATATTTTAAAAAGGAAGAACAATCCCAAATGAATGGTCTAATGTCAAAATTATCGAAATTGGAAAAAGAAGAACAGATGAGGCCTAAGGTCAGCAGAAGGAGGGACATAATAAAGATCAGAGAAGAAATAAATAAAATTGAGAAGAATAAAACAATAGCAAAAATCAATGAAACCAAGAGCTGGTTCTTCGAGAAAATAAACCAAATAGATAAGCTTCTAGCCAGACTTATTAAGAAGAAAAGAGAGTCAACACAAATCAACAGTATCAGAAACGAGAAAGGAAAAATCACGACAGACCCCACAGAAATACAAAGAATTATTAGAGAATACTATGAAAACCTATATGCTAACAAGCTGGGAAACCTAGGAGAAATGGACAACTTCCTAGAAAAATACAACCTTCCAAGACTGACCCAGAAAGAAACAGAAAATCTAAACAGACCAATTACCAGCAACGAAATTGAAGCGGTAATCAAAAAACTACCAAAGAACAAAACCCCCGGGCCAGATGGATTTACCTCAGAATTTTATCAGACATACAGGGAAGACATAATACCCATTCTCCTTAAAGTTTTCCAAAAAATAGAGGAGGAGGGGATACTCCCAAACTCATTCTATGAAGCTAACATTACCCTAATACCAAAACCAGGCAAAGACCCCACCAAAAAAGAAAACTACAGACCAATATCCCTGATGAATGTAGATGCAAAAATACGCAACAAAATATTAGCAAACCGAATTAAAAAATACATCAAAAGGATCATACACCATGACCAACTGGGATTCATCCCAGGGACACAAGGATGGTACAACATTCGAAAGTCCATCAACATCATCCACCACATCAACAAAAAGAAAGACAAAAACCACATGATCATCTCCACAGATGCTGAAAAAGCATTTGACAAAGTTCAACATCCATTCATGTTAAAAACTCTCAGCAAAATGGGAATAGAGGGCAAGTACCTCAACATAATAAAGGCCATCTATGATAAACCGACAGCCAACATTATATTGAACAGCGAGAAGCTGAAAACATTTCCTCTGAGATCAGGAACTAGACAGGGATGCCCACTCTCTCCACTGTTATTTAACATAGTACTGGAGGTCCTAGCCACGGCAATCAGACAAAACAAAGAAATACAAGGAATCCAGATTGGTAAAGAAGAAGTTAAACTGTCACTATTTGCAGATGACATGATACTGTACATAAAAAACCCTAAAGACTCCACCCCAAAACTACTAGAACTGATATCGGAATACAGCAAAGTTGCAGGATACAAAATCAACACACAGAAATCTGTGGCTTTCCTATATACTAACAATGAACCAACAGAAAGAGAAATCAGGAAAACAACTCCATTCACAATTGCATCAAAAAAAAATAAAATACCTAGGAATAAACCTAACCAAAGAAGTGAAAGACTTATACTCTGAAAACTACAAGTCACTCTTAAGAGAAATTAAAGGGGACACTAACAGATGAAAACTCATCCCATGCTCGTGGCTAGGAAGAATTAATATCGTCAAAATGGCCATCCTGCCCAAAGCAATATACAGATTTGATGCAATCCCTATGAAACTACCAGCAACATTCTTCAATGAACTGGAACAAATAATTCAAAAATTCATATGGAAACACCAAAGACCCCGAATAGCCAAAGCAATCCTGAGAAAGAAGAATAAAGTAGGGGGGATCTCACTCCCCAACTTCAAGCTCTACTATAAAGCCATAGTAATCAAGACAGTTTGGTACTGGCACAAGAGCAGAGCCACAGACCAATGGAACAGACTAGAGAATCCAGACATTAACCCAGACATATATGGTCAATTAATATTTGATAAAGGAGCCATGGACATACAATGGCGAAATGACAGTCTCTTCAACAGGTGGTGCTGGCAAAACTGGACAGCTACATGTAGGAGAATGAAACTGGACCATTGTCTAACCCCATATACAAAAGTAAACTCAAAAAGGATCAAAGACCTGAATGTAAGCCATGAAACCATTAAACTCTTGGAAGAAAACATAGGCAAAAACCTCTTAGACATAAACATGAGTGACCTCTTCTTGAACATATCTCCCTGGGCAAGGAAAACAACAGCAAAAATGAGTAAGTGGGACTATATTAAGCTGAAAAGCTTCTGTACAGCAAAAGACACCATCAATAGAACAAAAAGGATCCCTACAGTATGGGAGAATATATTTGAAAATGACACATCCGATAAAGGCTTGACATCCAGAATATATAAAGAGCTCACACGCCTCAACAAACAAAAAACAAATAACCCAATTAAAAAATGGGCAGAGGAACTGAGCAGACAGTTCTCCAAAAAAGAAATACAGATGGCCAACAGACACATGAAAAGATGCTCCACATTGCTAATTATCAGAGAAATGCAAATTAAAACTACAATTAGGTATCACCTCACACCAGTAAGGATGGCGGCCATCCAAAAGACAAACAACAACAAATGTTGGCGAGGCTGTGGAGAAAGGGGAACCCTCCTACACTGCTGGTGGGAATGTAAGTTAGTTCAACCATTGTGGAAAGCAGTATGGAGGTACATCAAAATGCTCAAAACAGACTTACCATTTGACCCAGGAATTGCACTCCTAGGAATTTACCCTAAGAATGCAGCAATCAAGTATGAGAAAGATCAGTGCACCCCTATGTTTATCGCAGCAGTATTTACAATAGCCAAGAATTGGAAGCAACCTAAATGTCCATCGATAGATGAATGGATAAAGAAGAGGTGGTACATATACACAATGGAATACTACTCAGCCATAAGAAAAGGGCAAATCCAATCATTTGCAGCAACATGGATGGAGCTGGGGGGTATTATGCTCAGTGAAACAAGCCAAGTGGAGAAAGAGAAATACCAAATGATTTCACTTATCTGTGGAATAGAAGAACAAAGGAAAAACTGAAGGAACAAAACAGCACCAGAATCACAGAACTCAAGAATGGACTAACAGGTACCAAAGGGAAAGGGACTGGGGGGGATGGGTGGGTAGGGAGGGATAAGGGGGGGTACGAAGTAGGGGGGTATTAAGATTAACATGCATGGGGGGGTAGGAGAAAAGGGATGGCTGTACAACACAGAGAAGGCAAGTAGTGATGCTACAACATTTTGCTATGCTGATGGACAGTGACTGTAAAGGGTTTTATAGGGGGGACCTGGTATAGGGGAGAGCCTAGTAAACATAATATTCGTCATGTAAGTGTAGATTAGTGATACCAAAAACAAAACAAAACAAAACAAAACAAAAGGGCAGTTCCTGTGTGGTAACCTCCAATGAGTTCTACACAAGGGTATAAAGGGCATACAAAAGTGTAGGTAAAGGGTCTGTTTGCGTTTATACAGAAGATCAAAGCCTAATTGGGCTACCCCGAAAATGAACTAAGATACGATATGAAAGAGAATTTCCAACATCAGCACTCTCTGGAAGACTCATGCCAGAAGATGATCATCAAAAAACCCCAACAAAGATCCACACACTGCTACAGCTGTAGATGCACTTATCCCACCAGCTCCTGGACTTGCCATGGGAATGAAGGAGATATCTAAGCTGGCCTGTGCATACAGTAAAACAACAAATTTGACTGGATCTATACTGTTGGAACTCAACCAAGAATTAGGAGAAGTGCAAATTGTAGCGCTCCAAAATCTTACAACTACAGACTATTTACTGTTAAAAGAACATAAGGGATGTGAACATTCCCCAGGAATGGGTTGTTTTAATTTGTCTGATTTCTCTCAGACTGTTCAAGTTCAGTTGGACAATATCCACCATATCATAGATAAGTTTTCACAAATGCCTAAGGTGCCTAACTGGTTTTCTTGGTTTCACTGGAGATGGCTGGTAATTACAGATATGCTTTGGTTATGTAACTATACTCCTATTATGTTAATGTGAGTGTGCAATTTAAGTAGTAGCTTAAAACCTATACATGCTGAAGTTACTCTACAAGAAGATATGTCCAAGAAATAATCAATCTTCCCATGTTTTCTTCCGCCTGCTACTTCTATAGATTTTCTTCTTCCTTCCTAATTACAACCCTTAAATAGAATTCGTGCCTCATATCAAATTTACCGAGTATCATAATTTTTCCAAGTGGTAAAGATACCTCAAGACAAATGGTGGGCATAGAAGCTACAGGGCATAAATATGCAAAGAAATAAAAAGCTAACCATTTCAAACAGTAAGGCTTCTCTCTCACTTACCAACTTTACATTTCCCTGTATGGCCCCGGAAGATGACTGGTTAGCCAGAGACGGGTAAGATTCCTCAAGGGAGGAACAACCTAAGACAGGCACAGTCGCAGGGGGGTCATCAGGTGAGAAATTGGGGATCAACAGAGGTGAGTCTTAGAACCTCACCCCCCCGTTCTGAGAGAAACCTTCTGCATACGTGGATGTTTTATTGCCCTGGTCTAGCTTGGATTAACCCATAGTCTACAGGCACACACCTGATCATCTACATTTGCTCTCTTACAACACTAAACTATGTTTTCTACCTTTATCTTGTATCTACCTACCACTTCAGCATTTTATTAAAAATAATAATAATAAAGAGAGAAATGTGGTATCCACATATAAATCAAGTATAAAAATCAAATGAGTATTCATATTTGAACTGACTGTTTATAGTTCATAATGCATGAGCAAAACCAAAAGTTTCTGTGATGACTGCCCTTGTACTGTTCACCATGTAACTTATTCATTATGTAAGAATTTGTTCTCCATGTAAGAACTTGTTTGTTATGCCTCAGAAGATTGGAGACTGACGAAAATTAGGCTTGGGGTGGATTAATGATTGTGCATTGTGCATTGACTCCCCTATACAGAATTTTATTGTCGTTAACAACCATTTGATCAGTAAATATGAGAGATGCCCTCACAAAAAAAAAAAAAAAAAAAGGACAGACTTCCAATGGTAAAATAAATAAGTAACCGGGATATAATGTATAGCATAAGGAATATAGTCAAGATATTGTAACAGCTTGGTAGGGTGATAGCTGGAACCTAGAATTATGTATATAAATGTTTTATCACTGTGTTGTACACTTGAAACTAATGTAATGTGATACTGTGCGTCAACTACCCTTCAATAAAAAATAATTATCTAAAAAACAAAAAAACAAAAAAACAAAATACATCCAGAATCAGACCATTGTGCACCACCTCCATCAACTGCGGTCCAATCTTACCCACCTTAATTCTCCCTCTGCCTCTTGCCCCTCATCAGTTTATTCTCAAATCAGTAGCCAGAGTGGTAGTGAGTAGCCAGAGTGGTAGTGACCCTCCTCCTCCTTTATTTTTCTCTACTGCACTCATCATCATTTAACACACATTTTCCTAACTTAAATTCTGTTGTCTGTATTCTTTTAAGATAGAGGCAGTGACTTTTTTCTGTCCATTCATGAATCCCTGGCACCTAGAACATGGTAAATAGTTGTGGAATTAAATAAAACCTGGTAATTCACCCCCCCCTCATTGGGCATATAAGGGAACGAAGGCCTAGAGAGATCAGCTGGTTTTTCCAGGGTTTTCCCACTGGGGGTGGGTGGAGGGAACTGACTTTGAATTAGTGTCCATTTCACTGCATGGTGTTTTGTTTTGAGCAATTCTTAGCAACTGATACCACATTCCAGGTTTGAGACTTAACAAATAATGATAATGGGAGAGTGAGGGAGCCAGAGAGAGTGGGAGAACATGGATAGCCAGAGAGAGCAATGTCAGGGAGACAGGGCAGAGACAGCCCTGACTACATTCATGCCATCCTAGGACACCCTCTAACCCACCCACCACACTGCTGTCAGGGCAATTTCTTCTGAACCAGTTCTGGTCCTATATGTAGCACCCTTCTCTGGGAGCTACAGAACCAGAGGTAAACTCCTTAGCTTGGCACTGAAGTCAGCATTTGCCTCCTCCTGTTTTTCCTAACATAACACTGCAGAATTTTCCTAACACCCGATGCTCTGGCCATATTGTTCCACTTCCCCTCCTCCAGGTCTTTCTGCATATTGGTCCATCACCACATGTGGTTTCCCAAGCTAGAATCCCCTTCTTCCACTTGGAAAACTCTTATCTTTTCAGAGGTGGCTCAGAAAGTCCCTCCCCTGTGAAATTTCCCCTGCTGTCCCAGCAGAGTCAGATTTTCAGTCACTTGGGTCCTTATCTTGGTAGTAGCATTTCCCACAGCATCTGAATTACCCATGCATTTTGGTGCTGCTCTGTCTCTAGTGGCCAGTACATGCCAGGGCCTCGTGTGGGTTCAAAATGTCTTAGCTGAATGAATGAAGATCAATCACAGCAGCTTAACTGAACTTGGTTCTTAGAATAAGTGATTATGGGCCACATAAAGGAGGGCTCACACTTATAGACGTAGCTGCCTATAGAAAATGAAGTTAGGCTACAGCTTAGAAAGCTCTCTCTTGTGACGACAATTAGCGAGTTCTAGATTATAGCTTTATTAAGGCAGTGTGTGATTGGCAGTTTTTGGTGGCACAGTTCTCATCAGCTCTACTTCCTTTCCAATGACTGTGGCATATATTGCATTTTAAATTAATTAATTAATTAATTAATTAATACAGTAAATATTTATCAAATACACTTCCTAAGTCAGGTAGGGTCTGGGGTCTATGCGGTAAACAAAACAAATATATTCCTGCCATCAGAGAGCTTCTGGGCTAGCAGGGGAGGCAGATCTTAAACAAATATTACACCATAATTAACTTATTGCAATTGGAATGATAGATGATATCATACTAAAAAGCACAGTACATATAGGTCACTGTTGTGGGTTTTTAACATGTTGAATTTTATTACCTCTCTTAGCCTGGAGTATTTTGTTTTGTTTTCAGATAAGGAAGTTGTGGCACAGAGAGATTAAGCAAGGGGGTCACAGCCAGGAATGACAGAATTGGGATTCAAACCACTATATTATGCCATTGTATTGTACTAGTGTAAGAAGGAGTATTTTCAAGTGCTAATGAAATGCAGGCTATGAGTCTGGGTTAATTTATATACTTTCTCTCACCAAGACTAAGGTGCTTCAGAATGTGGTGGAAGGTGGCACATAGCAGACTGGAAATGCTTCAGTCAAGCTGCCTTCCAATTGTAGGTCCCATATTGTTCTCTGTATAGCCTAGAGAGCAAGTTATTTAGCTTATTTGGTACTCAGTGTTTTATTTAAAAATTTGTAATGTGTGTATTTGACTAGTTCTCCAAGGACCTTTCAGTTTTGAAATCATCAAATGTCACCTTCTCAGGGGGCTCTCCCTGACCACCCCATAATCCTTTCTTCCTCTTTCTTCCCTCACCCAGCTATAGTTTTCTTCCCAGGAGGTATCATGACTTAGCATTGTATCATAGATTTGATACTCTATTTCCTGCTGTTTTAATGCCTAGGCCAAGCTCAGTGCATGGCACTCACTTTAATCTCTGTTGAACAAAGGTCTTTTCCAGGCAGTTGGGATAGGCAACAACCCTCACAGCCAGCCTGGGATCTTTCACAAGAATATGTGCTTTGTGCTAGCGTTTCTGAAACTGCAAAAAAAAAAAAAAAAGGCAGACAGATGGTCTGTTTTTAAGAATCTGCTATAAAGGAAAACTATACTTCATAAACTTAGCTTAAAGTGGCTGACCTGGCATATTTGAGCATTGGGTAGATATGGAAGAAAGCCTTAGAGATTCAAGACCGAGAGACGATCTCTCTTGGGGTTTCTTCCTTTCTTCCACTTTTCCCAAGGTCGCTACCTGTAGCAGTACAGTCGCGTCGTCTGGGGCTCAGTCCTCCTGGCTTCATGGAGGTAGCAGAGTCCTAGACAGTCCTGCTGAAATGGTGTCCAAAGTGTGCTAGACACATAACTCTAGAGCCGGCCTTTCTTTCATGTCAGTTTTTCCAAACACATCTTTAAATAACACCCACACATTTCTAGTTTGTGAATAAATTAGGATGTAAATCCCCATCCACTTTGGAAAACTCACAGTTGTTTCCTTCCTTATGCTCACAACAGCTTATCTTTAAGACATTATCAAGCTGGCGGTTCAGTGGTCTCTGGGTAGAAAGCTGCCGATGCCTGGAGAAAGATGAAAGCACACGGTGAGCTGGAGGCATCAGCAAAGGGCATCACAAACAGCTTCTTAATGGCCGTTTCTCAAAGCTGGGGATTTGTTTCTATCGTCTGGCTGCTGTGGAGTGTGTTTGCTGGTACTTCTAATGTTTGTGGAAGAAAGAAATTCTCTAAACTTCTGGTCTGGTGACCCTCTTTGCAAAATTCAGTGCAGTCTAAGTCTTAACACCTTTTGACTAGTAGCCACATGGTGTCTATATAAGTCAATCCTTTAGTGCTGAGCAGTGGATGGAAGTGGAACACACTTAGGAATTTAAAGTTTTATGTGTTTGAGACTTATTTTCCCAGAGAGTATTTTCCAGTTCTAAAAAAGTTCAGAGTAGATCAGTTTTGAATATTTGTTTCATCACATGCAGTACCATATACTGGTGAGCATTTGAATGATTAGATGTTAGGCCACTGAAACTATGGGGAGAATGTTACACATTCCTTCCATTTATTTTTTTTTAGAAAAATGATTCATAGCTTTCATTAGATTCTCAGATGAATGTCTGAATCCTGTGGAGGGTCTGTGTGGGAGAGCGGTGAATGGGAAATCTGAAGGCTTGGGTTTTTCAGGCCCTGACAGTGACTAGAACTTCAAAAAAGATACTACTCTTCTGGGCATTAGTCTCACTCATAAATGGGAAGACTGAATTAAATCGGTGTTTTCCCAGACTTTATTCATGTATACATAGTTATTTTTGTACTGCCCGTGTGATTGTTGCCATATTCTACCATAACCTGTCCTGTTTCCTGAATATATTTTTTTTTAAATAATTATTTTTTATTGAAGGGTAGTTGATGCACAGTATTACATTACATTAGTTTCAAGTGTACAACACAGTGGTAGAACATTTATATACATAATTCGAGGTTCCAGCTATCACCCTACCAAGCTGTTACAATATCTTGACTATATTCCTTATGCTATACATTACATCCCGGTTACTTATTTATTTTACCATTGGAAGTCTGTCCTTTTTTTTTTTTTTTTTTTTTTTTGTGAGGGCATCTCTCATATTTATTGATCAAATGGTTGTTAACGACAATAAAATTCTGTATAGGGGAGTCAATGCTCAATGCACAATCATTAATCCACCCCAAGCCTAATTTTCGTCAGTCTCCAATCTTCTGAGGCATAACAAACAAGTTCTTACATGGAGAACAAATTCTTACATAATGAATAAGTTACATGGTGAACAGTACAAGGGCAGTCATCACAGAAACTTTTGGTTTTGCTCATGCATTATGAACTATAAACAGTCAGTTCAAATATGAATACTCATTTGGTTTTTATACTTGATTTATATGTGGATACCACATTTCTCTCTTTATTATTATTATTTTTAATAAAATGCTGAAGTGGTAGGTAGATACAAGATAAAGGTAGAAAACATAGTTTAGTGTTGTAAGAGAGCAAATGTAGATGATCAGGTGTGTGCCTGTAGACTATGTGTTAATCCAAGCTAGACCAGGGCAATAAAACATCCACGTATGCAGAAGATTTCTCTCAGAACAGGGGGGGTGAGGTTCTAAGCCTCACCTCTGTTGATCCCCAATTTCTCACCTGATGGCCCCCCTGCGACTGTGCCTGTCTTAGGTTGTTCCTCCCTTGAGGAATCTTACCCGTCTCTGGCTAACCAGTCATCTTCCGGGGCCATACAGGGAAATGTGAAGTTGGTAAGTGAGAGAGAAGCAATATTGTTTGAAAAGGTTAGCTTTTTACTTCTTTGCATATTTATGCCCTGTGGCTTCTATGCCCAGCATTTGTCTTGAGGTATCTTTACCACTTGGAGGAGTTATGATACTCGGTAAATTTGATATGAGGCACGAATTCTATTTAAGGGTTGTAATTAGGAATGAAGAAGAAAAGCTATAGAAGTAGCAGGCGGAAGAAAACATGGGAAGATTGATTATTTCTTTGACATATCTTCTTGTAGAGTAACTTCAGCGTATATAGGTTTTAAGCTACTACTTAAATTGCGCACACACATTAACATAATAGGAGTATAGTTACATAACCAAAGCATATCTGTAATTACCAGCCATCTCCAGTGAAACCAAGAAAACCATTAAGGCACCTTAGGCATTTGTGAAAACTTATCTATGATATGGTGGATATTGTCCAACTGAACTTGAACAGTCTGAGAGTATTTTTTATTTAAACAAAAATATTTTTTAGCAGAAACCTCATTTTTGCATTTGTGAGTGGGAAACCAGCCTCACCAATGTAAGTAAAAATAAAGCTATTCACGCACTCCATGAAAATTATTGTCCTTATACTGATGGTAGGCATGTCACACCTGAGTCACACTGGCGTACTGGATCTGTCACGTTTACCTCCCTAGATTCATGCCCCACGTTCTCCATCCAGAAGGGGCCAGAAAGAATTTCCTTTCCTAAGGCATGTGGGAGAGCTCTGTGGCTTTAGTTTCCATAGGGGAGATTCGGAGACATGGTTATGGGGGGTGCTGCTTTAGAATCTCAGTGGGAAAGTAGGATTCAGAAGCAATAGGGGCCAGGTGGCAGAGCTTCTCTCAGAGATGAGGAGGATGCAATTGCCATAATAAGCCACAGGATGGATGGCAATGAGGGTGCTCTGTCAGGATCTGTGATGATGTCTGGCAAATCATGTGTCTCTAGAAAGAAAAGGACATCCTTTTAAGGTATTACTTCACATAAAAAGACAAAAGATTCTAGGTTCACAGAGCCTATCTCAAGCCCCATAGTGGGACTCCCAGTCTGATCTAGTTCCCAGATCTAGAGCCCCTCAGCTGAGAGGAGACCAGGTCCTTGTGAGCCAGGACCACGTATGTTTACCATGGAAGTTTCCCTAAGCCTTCTCCAGAGGGCCCTGAAGCAGTTCTCTAGTGTGACTGTAGGGTGGACTGGGAGAAGGGAAATACCCAAACTTCCTGGAGGTTATTAGTTAGTGCTTCTGAACCTGAAAAGCCTTTATAGTTTACAATGAAAGATTATAGAAGTCAGATAAGAGGTGGAATCTTGGTCCACATCCATCTAACAGTGGGTCCAATGGATCTATCTTGTGCTTATTTCTTCAGTCCTAAATGCATAGTGAGAAAAGATATACCTAATAACTGGCAGAATCCCACACTGATGTCTATGTTAGTAGATCAAAAGCCATGATGGTAGGAAGGGCCACTGTCTTCTTCCAATCCCTTTAGCAAGATGATAAGTCCTGTAGGGGGAATTGCAGAGATTAGAATCACCACTGAGGATTTGAAAGATATAGGGAAGATGTCCTACCACATTTCCATTTAACTGACCTGTCTGGCTGATGCAAAAGCTTGACGGATCATGGAGAACCATGGTGAATTACCACACACTCAATCAGGTGTTGATGCCAGTTGTCGTTATAGTTCTAGATGTGGTAACTTTATTGGAGCAAATCAGCATAGCCTATGGCACCACATATGTAGTTACCGATCTGGCAGATGCCTTCTTTCTAGTCCAATCAGTAAGAAAAATCAGAAGCAGTTTGCTTTTAAAAGGTAGGAACAATACAGACTTCAACTGTCTTGACCCAGGACTGAGTCTCCTGTCATCTACCATAATATAGTCCTAAGGGTTCTTGATCTTCGTATTCCACAGGAAACCATGACAGTCCCTTACACTGAAGACACAACACGACAGGCTCTGATTGGCAGGAAGCAGCAAGACAGAGGGTGGGAGGTAGATTTAATGGGACTGCTGGCACTTCTAGGAGCCTGGTAGTCTGGGGCATGAGCTGAAGGGAAAGGCAAGTTAAGCAGGTTGCACCATCCTGCAAGGGAGAAGCAAAGTGCTTGTTGGATTTCTTCGTGTTTTGGAGACAACATATACCACATACTATATAGCTTGAAAGGCTGCCAGTTTTGAGGGGGGCTTAGGGTAAGAAAGGGATCCATGCAGTAGCATAAGCTGCTCTGGCACATAAGTATTGTAACTCAGGGACCCAAATGTATTGGAAGTATCTACCACTGTATGGGACCTTCAGGAAACCCTGGCAGGAGAAAACAGCACAGAACCTCAGGGTTTTCTTTGTGAAAACAGGTTCTTGCCTTGCTCCTGGATCCTGATAGAGGCAATGTGCCTGATTATAGGATGCAGAGTGATTATGTTATTTGAGTTGCCCATCTTGAACTAGATGATATATGATCCACTGAACCATAAAGACAAATATTAATGGCAGTATCCCATTGTCAGTGAAAACAATATACCTAACACCAGGCTGCAGCAGGTCTGCAGAGCTCCAATAAATTGCCCAGGCAAGTGGTTCAGACTTCCATGCACTTCCTCTTTATAATTTTGACGCCATTCCCCAATCCATGCATTTGGCTTCATGGGGAGTTCCATATGACTGGAATCATCAGATGTCCAAGTTTGCCCCAAGCAGTATTAGTTTATACCTGTTGTCCAATATTCATTTATCATTCATAATGCCACTTTGCAGTGTCAGAAGTGCCCATTTTGCAGAATCAATTATATAATTAATGTATCTGTGATCAATTAATGAGAGGAAAGAGTGTGTCACTGGCTCATGGATTTCTGTATGGTATTCTGGCATTAGCTGAAGTGCGCAGTCAATGCACCATGACCTCACTCAGTGGGCAGATCTTTAAACAATATGCCTGGTTGTCTGTTTTGCATGAAAGGAGAGGCAGCCTGGGATACACATCTACACTGACTCAGGGTCAGTACAGATTGGTCAGCTAGTCTGAAATTGGAAGGTTGATAATAAGGAGGTGTAGAAGGCAGGCTATTTGGATAGATACCTGAGGATGGGATATAGGATGAAGATACCTAATAAAGGGAAGCCATGGTGGACGAGATTCTCCATGATGAAGACGGCTCCTTCTGTGGACAACATTTAGCCTCTGCCCCTGGCAATTTTGGTGTTTGCTCAAAGGGCCAGTATTTGAAGTGCTTTGTGGTAGAGATAGAGGTTATTCAAGAGCTCAGCAGCATCCCCCCTGGACAAAGCTGACCAACTGCTAGCATCATTAAGTGCCCAGACTGCCAATAGCGGAGGCCAGTTTTGAGCCCTTGTCAGACAGCATTCACTGGGGAAACCGGCATGTGAATCTCACAAATACATGCTCTGAGTTGCAGAAAAGGACCAGAAGGGCAGTGCGTGGAGTGTGAGTGAAAAAAGCACAAATTCATTGGATAATGGGAACAATTCCACTCTTCCATTGTTTTTGCTGCTGTTGTGGCACTTTGTCTTCATGAAAAGGACCCAGAGGAAAAGAAAGAAACTGCTATGGTTCAATGGTTTTATCTGTGTACTTGATTTTATTTAGTTCTCACAACAACCCTGTGAGGTGTGTAGGGTCGTGGCTCCATTATAGAAATGAAAACACAAGAGCAGAGAAAGTCGCACTTCCATGGATTTAGATGATTAATGTGAGGTCAAAGTTGAAGCCAGATTGGCCTGCGTGACTTTTACCATATTACTTGTTAGGAGGCTGTCTGTACTTGGGTCTCAGAGGGCATGTGCTGGCCACAGTGGAGGTGGTTCTCCTCCCCTGGCACCTTTGCCAGACCCGCTGCAGGGCACAAACAGTTTTAATCTCAGTTATGCCTGCATGTCTCCTTTGGCCCTAGGCAGAGCAGAGGCGAGCAGAGCTCTGCCTGAGGAGAGGGAGGCAGTGGGGGTGGCTGCGTGCTCCTGAAGCATCCCAGGTCGGAAGGCATTCCAGGGCTCTTTTCTTGGTCTGCCTCCCCAGGATCTCCACAGATTCAGGAAGAGAATCTGAGCTCTGTGGAGTCTAAGAACTGGGCTGGGCACCTCAGGACAGAACGGGGCAGGAAGCCCCTTTTTAGGGTGACCAGACCTGGCTCAGAACCTCTTCGTTTAGGCCCTAATGCATACCTAGCTTTGGTGAACAGCCACAGTCATTTTCTGGGTTCCCTTTCCCCATGTTGTATTTCAGGGGAATGAGCTAATTCTCTCATGGCATCCACATGCCTCTTCTTGTGACCCTCCTCGTGGGAGCTGCATTCTGCGGATGCTCTTGGTACTATTCTGAGGAAACAGATCCCTCCCGACCCCTCTAGTGCCCCTTAGGCTGGGATAGGTGCCTCTTCTCTGCAGCTCCAGGGGCACCCTGGGCTTGGCATTTTCATCACTTTTCACATGTGTCGTGGGTGTGGAGGTATCTATATTTCAGTGTTTTTTGAGATAATATATGTGAAGTACTTAAGCTTGGCCTAGAGTGGCTGTTTTTGCTACCACTGTGGCTGTCTGTCCACTTGTCAGTCATCCCCACTGTAAGCCCTGAGGGAAGGGGCTGTGTCCCATTTCCTAGCACAGTGCCAAGGATGTCGGTAGATACTCAATAAACTTCCCATGAAACAATGAACTGAATAAAATGGATTAAAAAGTGGCAAAAGCATGAGTATGCTTTTCTTAACCATTTAAGTCTATGTAAATAATAAGCATATAATTGCTGATATTTTCCGTGATAAAGTCTTTATTCAACATGAGCAAGACGTTTTACTATTAAGATGAAATAAAATGATCTACAAGTGGGAATTTTAAATCGAATATACCAAACCCAGTAATAAATACCAGGCAGGGACTGTCCACCAATCCCTTTTTAGTAACATTTGGATGAAATACTTACAATTTTGCTAATATGTGCCTTGGCTTAGAGAAAAATTTCCAAAGCAATGTCCCATTTTCTGAATGTAACAGTGTCCTGCTACTAAGAGAAATTCTGTAGTCCTAAGACAGCTAAGAAACAGTGATTTTCAAAGACAGAGACCCTTAGACTTGCTCTGATGTTGTTAATAGTGTTTCTAAATCACAGAGACAGTGGACACATTTAATTCAATAAGATAATGAAAGGAAGAAGGGGACCTATATTATTTCTAAACACTTGTATTTATTAATATAGGTTTAGTGCTTTTAACACCTTTGCTGCAGAAAGGTAATAAGTGTTTTAGCAAAAAGGTATGCTATGGGGACAAAACTGGGGAGCTTGTGTACACAGAAAGCAGCTGGTAGCTCAAGGCTCCTGGAAATGCCACACATCATGCATTATCTGGGGATGCTGGACCTTGTTTGCTGGCATCAGTGTTTACACAATGTCTGGGATCATTGTGGTATCTGATCTAGGTTGTTTCTTCCTGGAAACCCTGGGGTGTGGTCATGTCAGCACTGAAGGTCTCAGAAGCATCAGTGAATCCAGGAGTCATTTGGGGGTCTGCAGTGGCTGGAGTGACCCTGAGGTGTCTGCAACTCTGTGCTGCAGGTCCTCTGCTGGGTCAGGAACCTTGCCCTTAGGGAGAACAAGAAGCCCTCCTAGGAAACTGGTTGCTCCCTCTGGAAGGTGAGCTGGGTTTTGCAGACTGGCTGGGTTGGCCTCTGGCATTGGGGAGCCTTGTGCACCTCCCTCTCCCTTCTCTGGGGATGGAGGAGTCAAATTCCAGAGTAAAGTCCCCGCCCATGGCTGGATTTGGGGGCATCCCTCCAAGGCTGGGCCTCATGCCTCCAAATCCTGGAAACACAGCTCCATAGGCCATGGGGCCTCCTCCCCTGCCTCCCTGGAAAAAGCCATTTACCGAAGACATCATTATTACAAACCATGAACTATGCCACAAAATTAAACCTGGTTAGGTTCACTGAGAAACCGTAACAAAGTGAGAGTCAACAGGCAGCTGGCTGACAGCTCTGTGAAGCACATTTCTCAGTAAGCTGGCTTTGAAATTTAATAAGGCAGTGGGTGAAAGGGAGATTGAGACCTTTTGCCATGCCTGGCCCAGAGGGTAGGAAAGAGAGAAATGGGGAAGCAGGGCAGGACCCAATCTACCAGCAAAAGGTAGTTTGAATTTAATTTTATGAAAACAAAGAGGAAAGAAAAAAAAAAGCAGCTGAAATGGGCAATACCACCATAAAACAAACAAAAATGACTCCATTCCTGAGTTTGCTGAGGGGCGTTTGGAGGACCTTGTCAATATCATTTCGTGTATCCCCCAAATGAATGAGCCCTTGTAAGATTCCTTTTTCTTTCCTTCTTTTTACAACATGTCTAAGAAAAAGAAGCTTGATTTCTCTGGGGGAACTGAAATATTTTCTTTCCATAGACAGAATTCTAGAGTTGACCATGTTTCCTTTTTTTGCCTTTGATGCCAAAAATTTCAGAATCAGTATCTTGGACTGTTTACAGCAATTGTGCAGTGCTTTGTAACTTGCATATTGGGATTCTCATTTCCTCACAATTTTGACTCGTTTTAAATTCAGTCTTCAAGTTTTTGGTTACATTTGTTGTGTTTTCAATAAGCTGCAGCAAAATCTTTTGAGAATGAGGTGGAATATAAATAAATAAATTAAAACTAGAAGATGTTTATGAAAGCATCTTGAACTTCTCCTAGTTGCGTTGGTGTTGGGTAGACAGAACACTCTTTTCTCTTACTTTCTCCCAGCTTGCCATGTTAAGCCTCAGGGATTCATGTCCAGGGATGGCACTGTGGCCCCTTGGGTTGAGCCAACTGCTTTCTTCTTTCCCACTCTTATAGCACCTCTGTTCCTCTTATCACATGCTTTTGCCACTAACTGCCCTTTTATCTATCTTTCCCATTGGTTAGACTGTAAACTCCTTGAGAACAGGAACCTTATTTTTATTGCCTGTATAGTATCCTCCTACGTGTCTAGTTCAAAGAGACACCCCATAATGTTGGGGTGCCAGCTTTCTTTCAGTGATTGTATGTGTATTAATGTGATAGGATCTGCAGTTCATAATGATTTAATTTAGTATGGTTTTTGTTTTATTTTGTTTTGTGCTCTAACAGATGTAACAGGTAGGGATTTCTGAAGGAAAATGTCAAATTGTGTGAGTCCACTGATCTCAGGTTTTAAAATTGTAATATGCATGATAGTGATAACAGAATAAGAATGTATTTAGATTAACTTCTTAATGTACTTTGAATCTCACAATAATCACATTTTAAACAGGTAATTTTCTTTTCCTTTGAAGATCTCAATTTGGATGTCTAAATTATTTGTAATGCTATTGCATTTCTTGTTTTGAGGGATTAAATGGCCTGAAAAGGAACTGGGACTCTGTATCTATCACGTGTGTCTTTTTTGGTTTGAAGCATTTGCTGTTCAGTGATAATGGCTTTTCGAGAGAGATTTTTCTGACTCATCTTCAAGAAATGGGGCGAAACCCTGTGCCTAAGATCACTCATCACTCAGAAGTGACTTGAAGGGAAACTTCATGAAATCTTTGCATGCTTCTTCAGAATCAAGCTTTTGGTTTTAGAATGGAATGCTCTGAGTTCTGTGCTGTATTTTCAGTTACAAATGTCTCATGTGGCCAGTTATCTGTGACCGTTCTTACCTGGCCTCTATCTTAAGAAGAGCTTGAGGACATTACTCACTGCCATTTCTTCTGAGCTCATGATGCCAAGTCTGGCAGCAGCATTCTGTCTGCAAAGAAACACTGCATCATAGTATGAGCCAGCTGATTCCTATTATCTTTGTAGCTATTAGAGACAAAGTTCAAAATCATTTGGGCTTTTCTTTAACCTTAATATTAATGCTGTGCAGCAAAGTGGTGAGATGAGTCATTATTGAATATATGCAGCCAATTGGATAATTCAGGGAGAAAATTTACTTTTTCTTTAATGTCATTGTGTATGTTTGTGTGTGTGTGTGTGTGTGTGTGTGTGTGTGCGCAGAATTATTCAAATAGTGTGCCTCCTTGCAATTTCGGTTGCTAATGTAGGCATTCAGAGAATATGTAATCTATTGTGTGAAGCCTGGAATTTAGAATTTTAGCTGTTAAGGTAACATTTAGTTGAAAATACTTTTCATAGAATTCAGACTTACCAACTGATTTGCTCCATAGGACATGTAAAACATTCCTGGGAAAAGCTAAATATAAATACAATAATAACCAAAAAATGTGCTTTCCAACGGAAAAAAACTTTTAAGTAAATTACAGAGTAGTGTTATTAAAAAATACTAACTGGAGATGGTTTATTTTGTGGAATTGGTCCCTGAGATATCAAATGGGCTACTGGGAACATCTTTAAGTGGTAGAAAACAGAAAGAAGTAATTCATATCTGCTATAATACAGACAAGTCTCCCATTACAACTGCTTCTAAGAGTTACATGAAATGCACTTTCAGATGGATTAGTATGGCAAATATGTATTTAATATTTAGGAAAACAAAGGAACCTATTATGCTTCATAGTCATGGATAAATGAGACAATTTAAAATGTTCCCTTTTCTTTCTTGAAGCACAGGGTTTTTTTTCCTGAGGAAGTGTCTCATTGAGATTTATACTTATTGATGGACCTTGCAGATCAGCAAAAGCCATTCTTGGTAGCTGCATCACAGATAAATATTAAAATTACCAAACAATCAAAATAAACAAAATGAACAGAACCCTTTAAGTTAAAATTATGATAAAGCAATCTGAGAGGAGTTTCCCTATTTTTACCTTCATTTAGTCTGAAGGTCCAATTCAAGAGATTAAAATCACCTTTTGCTGACATGACTCAAGTGCATGGACAGGGAGCTGGGGCATGTCTATCATGAATTTACTTTGTTTTGCAGAGTAGAAACTAAAGAGTTTTGGAATCCGAGTACATCAGGTTGGTTTGCGTCCTGGCTCTGCCACTTAATTTTTGTGTAATAGTGGGAAAAACTCTATAACCTCTTACAAGTCAGGTATAATATCTGACTTTAGAGGATTGTAATCAGGATGATATAGGAGAATGTTAAATGCCTACATGGTTAGTTACATGGTACCTTTCTTTTTCTGTCCATTCTTTTTTTCTCTACATTGTTGCACGATTGTCTTGTATGATTATATATATACATATATTCTTGCACAATTGTCTTCTCTACTACCAGATAGAGACATAATAATACAAAATACTACTTGCAATGCTGAGATATCAATTGCTCTTCTCATTCCTTCCAACATTGAGAAAGATCCTGATAGGAAGCCTGGACTTCTTTGGGCTATTCATTTCCTCTGAAAGCTTTCATCCTTTTCAACTAAGAAAACAAGTTTTACAGTCACAGGATCTTTTAGATTCCATGCAGGGTTTCTGATGGCAAAGGACAGGAATGGATATCTAGTGATATGCTGACTGCTTAAAACCTTATGTTTTCACACATTATGCCCAAAAGCTCTGGTTATGTAAATGTGCTCTGTAAATCATTTTTTTTTTCATTGAATTAGCGGATAATCCTGATCTGACTCCAGAGAAAAGTATTTTGGCCTTTGGTGGCTTATCTGCTGGTGCCACCTGCTGTTGAATCACTGACTTGTCTGCTTTCTGCAAGGACTGCTGTCCCTGGTTAACTGGAGGCTGAGGTCCTCCCTTCTGTGGTGCGTCCTGGTTGCTGCTTACAATCGGGGGCTGGATGAAAGGTTCCTGTGTTGGCTGTTGAAGCTGTAAGGATGGCTGAGATGGGAGAGGTGCGGGACGCACGGGCAAAGAATATTCATACTGTACAGAAATTTGAAAGGAGCACCAGGAAGCAATGGCTCATTGAACCATGGTGCCCAGAATTTCTACAGCAAAAGGCCTTGGGAAGCCTTCTACTGGGAAGAGAGTCTAGGGGACCTTTCTTGAAGCTGTGTTTACATAGGCAGCACCAATTTACTTAAAGTCAATGTTATTTGGGGCAGTCTAGAGCATGGCTGCCTCGCCTGCTTCCTTTGGGACTTCCACTGCTCTTGAAGATGGGAAGCCATGAGAACTTCCTGGTAGAATGAGTCATTATTTCCTCTTCTGGGTTCCCATAGCTGCCTCTGTGTATCTCTATTTTACCACTTTCTCACTGGGGTATAATTATTTGTTATAAATCTTTGTCCCCCAGTCAAATGAGAGAGAATAGCATGTCTTTTTTAGCTAATAGTCCCTTATAGCCCCAGGATTTAACATGTGTCCTATAAGTACCTGGCACATGGTAATATATTTTTTGAGTTAATGAAGGAAGAAAGGGTAATCAAATAAAATATCAATCAAATTTCTGCATTGTGGAATCCATTTTGGAAATAAGTAGAAAAATAGTCCCCACTAACATACTTAACAGTCCCACTACATGTGGCTTAGTGAGTCATACTATTGTATGATCTGCAGTCAGAGCTTTCGGTTACAACAGCCGTGTTTGTTGCTCCTCTTTGAAATTATTTGTGGTGAATGGTTCCTGATTATTTTTAAATCAGTTGCAAGTTCCTTAAAGTGGCATGAAGTCTCACAACAATCTGGCTCTTCAACCTTTGTCTACCTCTAAACTGTCCTAAGCCACACTTCATCTACCTGGTAGTATGTCATCTGTCTCATCTCCCAATCAATCTGAAATTTCATGAGCCTTGGATCCATTCTTAAATGTTTTTACATTCACTCTCAGTCTACAATTTGGTTTATGCATTTATTAGGCATTTAATAAATAATAGTTATGGTGTGATATATTTATTGATTGCTGTAGGGTTTATGATGTTTTACTCAGGACTTTGGCATCATTTTTAATGTGCTCTTGAATAGTTATTTTGAGAATCTTTTTTTCTTATTAAAGTGTCATTAATATACAATCTTACGTTGGTTTCAAATGTACATCACAGTGGTTCAGCTGTCCCCGTGATCAACTTATATTGTGATTGCGAATTATTGTGCCCCTTTATCCCCCTCCCCACTGCACCCAACACACCCCCTTCCCCTTGGTGAACATTAGTCACTTCTCAGTGTCTATGAGTCTATTGCTGTTTCGTTCCTTCTGTTTTGCTTTGTTTTTATATTCCACAAATAAGTGAAATATATGGTATTTGTCTTTCTTGACTAAAATGAAAATTGTCCAGGATATAGCTTGCTCCCATTTTAAAGATAGTTTATTGTTAATAGCTCATATCTGTAACATAGGTATGATATTTTGGAGGCCATGTCTTCCTGTTTGAAATAAGGATACAAATGGGTTGAAAGTTTGGATCATTTTATTTAAAATTTTCCTAATTACTGAAAACAATTATAGGTTTTAATTTATGAATATCTGGGTAATTTTTGCTCATTACTATTACCCATCTGTGGTTAGAATATGACAATTTAGAAAAGACAAGCAAGGGAATATTTTAAAGCTTGAGGTTTCAAACCCATTGATGCAATTAACTTACCTGTTGAGTTTCCCTCAGTCTCATCCACGGGAAAGAGGAACGTGATGGGAGCAGATCACACGTCCACGAAGAATTAAATGATTTCCCCAAGCCAAGTCTTGGATACTTGAGACATAGAGGAAGAAAAATGTATGCTTATATTTCAGTATTGCTTAAACTTGGTTTTCATTTTCTAAAAAATCCATAGAAAATGTAGATATAGCAAAAGCAAGAGTAATATTGGTTAATTTAATATGGATAGATAAATGCTCTCTTTCAACAGTTTTACATTCTATTCTGAGCCAGACTGTAATATTCCCATGAACTTGTTTGAAATTTATTTTTTGAATCACACATATTTGGGGCTGTATAATAAAATTGATTATGCAAAAAGGGATTTTTTTCCTTATTAAAGAAAATTCAATATTGTGTTTATTTTCCCCTACCCTCCAATGCCAGGATCTTATTTTGCATTAGGTTACCTAATTTCTCATTTGTTCTTTCAGTATTTAGGACATTACCTATTCACAAACTTTGTGAATTACAATGCTGCTGCTAATATCACTACCACCTCCACCATCATTAATACTTGTAATAAGAAATATTTGAAAATAAGGTTACTTGAGAAAGCATGTTTAATCTCTGTAAACTTCCCAACTGTCTTATTGCCTTCCAAGGAAAAAATGTGACTTAGCATTTGCCACATATGTTCATTTTCTGTGTGATACAACTGATTTCTCAATGTAAGCTGTTACTAGCATGAAGTTTGGGGTAGCTTAATTTGAATAAAATAAAAGTAGACATAACTCAGATATCTAAGCTAGCCTGTGCATACAGTAAAACAAAAAATTTGACTGGATCTATACTGTCGGAACTCAACCAAGAATTAGGAGAAGTGCAAGTTGCCGTGCTCCAAAATTGTGCGACTATAGACTATCTACTATTAAAAGAACACATGAGATGTGAACAGTTCCCAGGAATGTGTTGTTTTAATTTGTCTGATTTTTCTCAAACTATTCAAATTCAGTTAGACAATATCCATCATATCATTGATAAGTTTTCACAGATGCCTAGGGTACCTAACTGGTTTTCTTGGTTTCACTGGATATGGCTGGTAATTGTAGGTCTGCTTTTGTTATGTAGTTGTATTCCTATTATGTTAATGTATGTGCACAATTTAATTAGTAGTTTAAAACCTATACATGCTTATGTTACTCTACAAGAAGATATGTCAAAGAAATAATCAATCTTCCCATGTTTTCTTCCATCTGCTACTTCTATAGCTTTTTTTCTTCCTTCCTAATTACAACCCTTTAGTAGAATTAGTGCCTCATATTGAAAATTACCAAGTATCATAATTCTTCCAAGTGGTAAAGATACCTCAAGACAAATGCTGGGCATAGAAGCCACAGGGCATAAATCTGCAAAGAAGTAAAAAGCTAACCTTTTCAAAGAATATTGCTTCTCTCTCACTTACCAACTTTACATTTCCCTGTATGGCCCCGGAAGATGACTGGTTAGCCAGAGATGGGTAAGATTCCTCAAGGGAGGAACAACCTAAGACAGGCACAGTCGCAGGGGGGCCATCAGGAGAGAAATTGGGGACCAACAGAGGGGAGGCTTAGAACCTCACCCCCCCTGTTTTGAGAGAAATCTTCTGCATCTGTGGATGTTTTGTTGCCCTTGGCTAGCTTGGATTATACTTAGTCTATAGGCACAGACCTGATCATCTACATTTGCCCTCTTACAGCACTAAATTATGTTTTCTACCTTTATCTTGCATCTACCTACCACTTCAGCATGTTATTTAAAAAAATAATAATAATAAGGGGAAAATGTGGGATTCACATATAAATCAAGTATAAAAATCAAACGAATAATCATATCTGACTTGATTGTTTATAGTTCATGATGCGTGATCAAAACTGAAAGTTTCTGTGATAGGACTGCCCTTGCACTGTTCACCATGTAAGAACTTATTCACTATGTAAGACCTTGTTCACCATGTAAGAACTTGTTTGTTATGCTTCAGAAGATTGGAAACTGTTGAGATATAGGCTTGGGGTTGATTAATGACTGTGCATTGAGTCCCCTATACAGAATTTTATCGTTGTTAACAATCATTTGATCAATAAATATGAGAGATGCCCTCTCAAAAAAAAAAGTAGACATAACTCTTCACTGAAAAGTGGAAATGTTAAATGCAGTTCTGCCATTGTTGTTATTATTACTTTTAAAATAATGAGTCTGCTTTTTATCATTAATAAAAAGAAAGAAAACGTGTCATTTAAGTGGAGGGAACATATTGAAACATGGAAAAATAGCTCATTCAACTGAAATACAACGTAATTGTGAGGCTGTTGTTTCATTGAGTCTTTTTCCCCCCCATTTAACTTATTTTACTTTAAAAAAATTCAGCTCAAGGAGGATATTATATATTAACATTGCTTTGATTTACATAACAGATGACATTCTAAAGACTAAAACACCTAAGAGTTTAAAATTGCAATAAAATTTTACGATGAGTCTCTAATAAACGTCATAAGTTTCTGTAGAACTGCACAGGACAGCCACAGACTTCTGCTGAAGAAAACTGAAAAGCAGCCCATCATGTTTCTCCCTTAGCAGGAGCATACAGTGGTAGTATTCCGGCAATACACAGACCTTTGGGCTCTAACTAGCTATGCCTGGTGCCCTAGGTTGCTGAGGAAACATCTAAATGGAAATAAGAATAATTTTGGTTTTCTTTGGTGAGAAATTTCCTTAAATGCTCACTGGGAAATAAAACCCACCCACCACATAAGGGCTAGTTGAGAGGCCACCATATTTATTACCAAACGATATGAACTTTGAGGCAGAATGAAGGAGTTTAAATTATTTGGGGAATTAATGTAACATTTAATAATTTTGCTTTACATGAATCATCTACCCTTTGCTGCATCTTAAGGCAGCAAAATCTGATTTAGTTTGAAAGTTACACTGAAAACAAATGAGAAGTAAAATAAACCAACAAAGTAGAAAACTGAGAGTACTTTATAATCTTAAAAATTATCACATGAGAAAGCAAAAGGAACAAATTTGAGCTCGACTGTCTTGTGCTTTTGACTGAATGCATTGGGATTATTTTTCCTTTATGAATGAGAAGTTCAAGAATATTTTCCTGAGCATGTATTATCTATTCTCCACCTTCTGCTTTTTATACAAGTAAAATCCCACCCATTGAGTTGTGGTGTAAATTTCTCCAAATAATCCAGTTTTGAGCTGGATAGAATCTTCATGAAAACAGAATTACAAGCTATTGCTGGAGTAGTTTAGTGCTCAAAGAATGGTATGCATATGAGATCATTTCTACATATGATAGAATTATGTAGCTGTGTGACCGTAACATACAATTAACCTCATTGCCATGGCATGTTTTGATTTAGGAAGCTTCAGCTCTCAGCCACAGAAGATGGTCCCTATAAGGCAAACTTTTTGGTTAATTACTAGCTTCAAATGGAATTACTTAGCTCAGTTTCATAAACATAGTAAATTGGATAATGTTGTTCTTTTAGAAATGAAGAAAATGTACTTTAGTTTTTTGAAGATATTTCCTCTTTCCATTCCAATTTCATAAAGGTAGCAAGTAGTTGATAATAGAATTGTGCCATGGCATTGCCGAGGCCATAGAAGTCTTATATGTTTGAATGAAAGGAGTAAGACAGAAATTTCCTTGCAATGGTTTAAGTATCTTTCAAATAGAAAAATCATATGTTTGACCTGTTGCCTTGGGATGGTAAAGCTTATATCTGGACAACAATGACATTTGACTCAGTAGGAACTATAAGACTGGATTAGTTCAGATGAGGCCATGCACGGACTCTCAGCCCATATCCTTCCATGCTGTTTGGTGTCTGACAATGTCTCTTTTAGGGCACACTCCAGAAAACTCTGACTGACCAGCACTGCAGAACTCATTTCCAGGAAGCATAGGATCAGTATCAGGTCCTTCATTTTAAAAAGTGGGATCTGAATTAGAGTTGTGTTAGAAAATTAAATCAGACAAATTTTTATTTCAGAATGCTTAAAAGACAGTATTTCAAATGAGCAGAGTCTCTGCTCTTCCAAAACAACCAGGCTCAAAAACACACAAAAAATGAAACAACTAAATGTTGCTAAACAGCTGAATTATATTTACTAGTTTTGGAATGAATTGACAAGCAATTAAAAAATTACTTAAGTACTTATTTTCTTTATGGAGCTGCAACCTGAATGACTATGTAGAGGCAACCTCCATGCATATTCTTTAAATTCTGTGTTTCGTTTCATAAAATGAGCTGTGAATTTGAAAATCCCTTCCACAATGTGAAATTTTGGTCTATTAAATTTGGTCAGGTTCTATACTTTGTTTTCCTCCACAGTAAGTTTTGAAATGCATTTGAAATGTAATATAACCAACAATTATTTCATAGCAAACCTTTATTTGCAGACACAGGGAATATCATTCTATGCTTATGTTATCCAGGTGGTCATGCCAAAAATACCTTTTAAAAATAGGAATGGACTGAATATTTTTCTTAATCCTAAAAGGAATTTAAATGTATTTTGTAAGTTCAAAAGGCTTTTTACTTTTACATGAATAGCAATCTGACTAGCCAAGAGATTTGCTTGTCTTCTAATATTTTCTAAAGTAGGTACTGCCACTAATAGTCACAAATAGAGAAAAAATAAGTCTCTAGACAAGTCTTTTTTTTCCTTAGCTGGAAGGGTATGAGGTATGTCTTCTCTGGATCATGCTAATGGTTTGTAATAAGTTATTATTCAGCTTCTGTTGACAAATGAAGATAAATCCTCATTATAAACACTGTCTGGAGATAGGGAAAAAGAACTTACAGGAATCATATGGAGATCAGAAAATCACGTTTTACCTTCAATGCTGACATGCACTGTGTTCTCAGAACCTGGTGATGCCAAACAAGATAGTTTTAAGAAAAGAAGATTAAATTTTTTTCTGGACTGTGCCTGGTACTTGCTCTGTATTTCTTATCCAGGAAAGACCTGAAACCCTTATTTAAAGTGACAATCCACCAATTGAAGTGAAATAAAATTAGGGAAAAGGAACTCAGTCTGCTCCTGCAATTAGCCCACACCCTTTTATTGCACCCAAGGACATTGGCCCAGTGGAGTCTCATTATTTTTAATTGTAACTCAACCCCTGTATTTATGCAGAGAAATCAATTGCAGAGAAGACAGTAGAGGAATAATGGACATAAGCTCTGAAGACAATCATTTTGGTGAACTGGAGGAAATATACATAAAGTGGTACAAAATAAACCATTATCTGTTTTGTGCAGGTTTTTATCTGTAGATAAAGCTAGTGCCAACATTCTCAAGATTTTCACCCTCCCATTCATTGTGGTAAAAGTAACTCCTCTCCCTTCCCCCATCATAACAGTCTAGAAGGAAACACTAAAATAACTTCTTGGGCTTGAAAGAGATGAAAATGTTAGATGGATAATGAGTATGTCATTTTTTTTGTGAGAATTTGCTAGATTTTTTCATATCTGATGATAATAGACTAGAGATAACCAAACTTTTGTAAGAAATTGTGGTTGGAGTCCCTGAAAGAATCACTTCAGGTAAACCTTCAGTGTATATTTTTTGTGGGGAGAAGGGCATAAATCAGAGCATTCTCCATGAAACAGTCAAGTTGATGGGCAGTACTCTCAGTTCACTCTTTAGACAGACTTTTTATCAGACATTTAAGTATCAAACCAGATTAGTAAATCATATGTGGTCTACCATAGGACAGCATTAATTTAGTTATATTAATAAAATATACTAATTTAAATATACTAATGAATTTAAAGTGTTTGGCCCACTATCTGGTAAGCAGAAAATGTTCAGTGGTCACGAATTATTTTTCTTGTTGAAATAAAGAAGGATATATGCTGAAAATCTGCTTCATATTGGACTGTGGGCCTTGGCTGGCCATGGCTATTATGGCCACCAATGGAACCTATAACAACCAACTAAAATGAATAGGAACAATTTTGATTGCTAAGGGTATGTTGATTCCATGTGACAAAACATAGACTTTGATTTTTGCCTTGTTTGACATATTGTCCTTTCCAACCCACTCCAGCCAAACATGTTGACTCACTCTCCTCAGAATGTGCCATGCTTTTTCTCTCCTTGGGATTTTGGTTGAACTTTTCTCTCTGCCTAGACACTTTTCTCACCTCTTCACAACTTGTTTTTCAAAGTTCCTCTAAAATTTACCTCTTCTGTGGTTCTTTCCTCCACCATGCCACTGTGATTTTCCCCTCTCTGAATTCCAAAAATCTGTCAGTCATTTGTCAATCATTAATAACCTACAATGTGACAGCTTGCTTGTTATAGATCTTTAATATTTTACTTTGCATGTGGTCTTCTAACTTTTTGGATGTGATTTTCATGTTTTCAACCACATAAGACATTTCTGTGGGGACAGAAATCACCCACTTACTAATTTTCCTCCTTTGGTGTTGTATGCATGTTATGATAGGTAATACTTGATTACTATTTACTGTGGGCAGGCATTTTATTGTTTTACATATACTTATTTAATTCTCAGAGAACTTTATGAAGAAGATATTCTTCCCTTTTTATACATGATAAAAAACTGATCTATGAGAGCTGAAGTAAATTGTCCAAAGTAACAGACAGTAAGTGGTGGAACCAGACTTTAGATACAGGCATTCTGCTCTTAGGCACTATGCCAAAGTGAATCAGTCATCCAACAGTAGATGACTTGGAGCACTCAATCACTGGCAGAAACAAAGTACAATACCTGTCTGTAGAGAATTTGTATTTACTTATAGAAGAGATGCACAAAAATAGTTAACAAAACATACAAAACACCAATGATAACTTAATTAAAAAGCATATATAATATCAAAAGGCATAATTCCAAACGGACTAGATTCTAAAATAAGGATGCTACTGAACAGTGATTCTCAATCAGGGATGTTTTGCCCCCCAGGGAACAGTAAGAAATATCTGGGGCTTATGGGAATGTTTTTGGTTGCCAAAGTTTGCTGGCAGGGAAGCGGCTGGGGGAGGGATTTTCTGTTGGCTTCTAGTGATGCTACTAAACTTCCTACAATACACAGGATAGCAGCACCCCTCCCCAAATTACCCATCCCCAAAGGTCAGCAGTGCTCTGAATTCATAATGTGGACCTTGACCCCTTCTCTACATTCCTCCATGTTCTTCTCTGCTTTCTAGAACTCACAGTAAGTTGGGGTGAGTGGAGTAGGAAGTGGGTCAACTGTAAACTTCATTTAGACACTTACTGAATGCCTATCATGTACTAGATGCCATGTTAAGGGCTGGAAATACAAAAGAAATAAGAAACAATCCTTATCCTTGAAATCATCCTATACTATCCTTCAGGAAATTAACCAAGTCCCAGAAGATTTCTTGGGCTCAGGACTCAAGCAAAAAGTATCCACTCTCTGCCTAGGAAGGATGATTAGCAAGTAGTTGTGCAGGGTTATGAAAATAACTTGTGTGTCTGTGAAAACCAAGAACACCGTTCTACGATACCCTCTGGAAGATACTGAGAATTTTAAGCTTCAAATGTCCCTCTGATGTTGGCCGTCAGCATAAAGACATTTAGACACTATAGGAGAAAATGGACTCAAAACCATGAGAAGTCTGGGGTAAAGATGTGGTCAGCTGTCCCGAGAAAAATCAGGTATGTTCTTGATTCTTTCCTAACTTAAACATAATTTAAATATTTGCAGCATTGGTAGTCTATAAAATTCCACAAAAACAAAAATTCTAGCAGATACTCTATCCTTACTCCCTTCATTACATGATCTGAAGTTATCTATTTGATGTGGTCAGCAAACATGATATTCTAGGAATAACAGCCCTAATACTGTAGGGAAAGTGAACATTCCCTCTAATGATGTTTTAGCCACAGGAGCCCATGACAGACAGTTGGGAGTTTACACTCTGTGTAAACATCTACTAGTAAGTCAATACAACTTGCAAACTCACTGTTTCAGCAAGTGTTTTTTGACTGAATGAATGAGGGAGAAATGTGTAGGGCAGCTGCTGTGTTTTGATGTCTCAGGTTTATTCTCAGCTCTGTCGTCCGCTGATGCTGTCTGGCCAGAAGAGGGCGTCTAAGATCTTGGGGGAAATTTCTGGCCATAGAAAATGGAATCTTAAAAGAAAAAAGGTAAACTCATAGAAACAGAGAGTAGAAAAGTGATTGCCAGGGGCTAGGGTTGGGGGAAGTAGAGCTTGGTAAAAGGATACCAACTTTCAGTTATAAAATGAGGAAGTTCTGAAGATCTAATGTAAAACATGGTGACTATAGTTAATAACACTGTGTTGTATAATTGAAATTTGCTAAGAGAGTAGAACTTAAATGTTTTCACCAAAAAGCAAACAGAAAAAGAGACAAATATGTGAGGTGATGGATTTGTTAATTAACTATATGGGGGGCTTAGGAAACATGGCAAATAAATGAAGTGTGAGACTTGAATTGGATCCTGGAACAGAAAAATGACATAAGTGGAAAAACTGGTGAACCCTGAATAAGGTCTGTAATTTAATTAATAATATTGTACTAATATTAATTTCTTAGTTCTGATAATTGTATCATGGTTATATAAGATGTCAACAATATGGGAAGCTGATTGAAGACTATATAGAAAGTCACTTTGTGATGATTCCATAAGCCTAAGTTATTTCAACAAAATTAAAACATAAAAGACTGTGTAAACTACAAGAGAAAAAGTTTAACTATGCCTCTTCATCTTGATTCGTTTCTCAACATAGAACTGTAGCCTGAACCAGAAAAAAAGACATGTAACTAGGTTTTCCTTTTGTAAAGAGTTATCAGTTCCTTGCAGAACACAGAAGTCTTGGCTGTATGCAGCCACTCCTTCACTGTCAGAAGGTCGGAAAGCATTGTTCCTGTGAGATAAAAATTACATACTGTAGAGAGTCTTCCTTGGAATGGGCATTCCTGACACTTCTTTTCACCATCAGTAGTGTTTCATCTGGGACATAATGTCGTTCAGTCTACTTATTTTCATGGTATAGTTAAAAATGAGGGTGGAAATAGCAGTGTTATATATGTACATTACTCTATACTTGCAAAGCAGTTTTACATTTATGTCTCACTTTATTATCTTCACCAGCCCTATGAGAAAGGTAATTATTATTAGTGTTTCTGTTTTATAGATTTCAAAATATTAGCTCTGGGATGGTTATTACATTCTCAGGCCACAGAGCTAGTTACTGGCTGGTACTCTATTTCTACCTCTTTGAAACTGTCCTAGGCTCTCTGAAGTGAAAGTGGAAAGTCAAATTCTCTCGCACTTACAGGTCAGAAAACAGGGCAATATTTATGCAACAGCAACAATAATAGTGCTATCAAGCCTTTACTGCATTCTTACAGAATACTAGAGCATTTGTCAAGTGTTTTTTAAAGTGATAATCTCATTAATCATTATGATTTTATAAGGGGGTTGAAGCAGATAGAGGATTGGCATCTGATTTGATGTGATTGGCAGGAGGAGAGGGAAGCTTAAAGGGTCATGACAGTCATGAGCTATGGTGATGTGGAATCTGGTGGGACTGGTGACAGAAGTAGAAGGTGTGGAAAGGGGAATGGGAGATGATTTCTTCTTTCATGGCTAGTCTTTTTGATGTATCTAAAAACCCACCATCAAATCCAAGGTTGCCTAGCTTTTTTTCCTATGTTATATTTTGGGTATTTATAGTTTTGCCTCTTACATTTAAGACTATAGCCAGTTTGAGCTAATTTTGGTGAAAAGTTTAAGGTCAGAGTCTAGATTTTTTCTTTTGCAGATAGACGTTGAGTTGTTCTAGCACAGTTTGTTGAAAAGATCGTCCTTATTCACTTCTTACACTTTTTACCTTTCATTATTTTGTAGAATCATTATCTATAGAGACACTAGAAAGATGATTCAGTCTTTCCTGTAGCACTATTGACTAACTTTGATTTTTTATTTTTTGGAATTTAGAAAAGTTTATTTCAACTTTATAATTAGTTATGCAAACCCAAGTTCAAGTCCCATCTCCACCAAATGCTAGTATCTCTGTCATTTTGGACATGTGACTTATACTTACTATTAGGTTCCCTGTTAGTTAAATAGGAATGTTACTTTTAACCCTGTGGCTTTTCTTCCCTTAAATCTAGACTGACCTGCCCTGTCCAATATGGTAGCCACTTGCCAAAATTGGCTATTGAACTCTTGAAATGTGGTTGGTTTAAACTGAGTATAAATGAAAATACACTTTCATGTATCGTCTACTTGATCATCATGTTAACTTTCTGGAATATCTATAACAGGAGTTTTTGCTCCCATTTTATAGATAAGAAAAATGAGGCTCTAGGAGAATGTTTTTTTGGTAAAGGGTTATCTAGGAAATCTTTTCACAGCACTTTTAATTAGTATCACATGACACTAATGACAAAATATTTTTGGAAAATAGAATCCTAATTTACTCTGTGGCCACAAAAACTTTGACAATATATAAATATGTTATTCAGACTCTATAAACGTGAAACACTGTGGCTAATAAATCCTTAACCAGTAGTACATCTTTAACCACCTGAATAACTTAATGTGAAATATATTTTGTGGGCATATATTTGGACTTGTTCCATAGGGTAAGGCTGAGTCAAATACACTGAGAAGTGTTATTAAGCCTACCCGTATCTTTCCTTTGTGTTAATCCTTCTGCTCTGAGTGAACTGCAATGGCCTAGATCACACATTTACATCAGATTAAATTCCACCTTTTGGTGTGTAGAGCAAGAGAATCACCTTTAACAATTATTTTTGTCAATGTTATTTCTCATTTGAAGACATACCAAAATTAAACATTAAATGTCATAATCACTAGCTCTGAATATAAGCAGCTTGAGGCCAGGTTATATGATTTATAATTCATTGTTTCTGCTGTGTATTTTAGGTGATCAAAAATAATTTTCTTATTAAATATTAAATTTTTGTCTCTTATGGGAGAAAGTGGGTAATAAGGTGTTTGTGATAAAACCAGAAATTATCCTTACATTGCTGGATACCCAGTCCTATGATGGTAGTGCTCCCTACTTCTAAAGTCCTGTATCTAGAGTATCACCTAAATATTCTGAGGTAATGTAATTTCTGAAAGGGTCCAACTTTCTTTCATCTCCAAAGAAAACAAAGTCAGTTTCAAAATACATTTTAATATACATATCTTCCTGGTCCAAGGTGGCCTGCTATTACATTTCAAAGACAAATTTATCCATTTAACTATTCTTTTTCAGAAGCCAGTGTTTTCTCAGAAGAATGTTTTCTGACATTTCAAGAAAGTTTTTAGGTGAGCTAAGAATGAATTTCTTCTGATACTCTCTTGTGTGTCTCACTGTATTCTATAATATGATCACTGTGGGTAAATAGCAGTACTTCCAGAACATCTCACCTGGCCTTAGCCCATCTCCATATCAATAGGTGACTGCAAAGGGAGTGGGGAGCGAGCACACACCTGGACCCGAGAGGTTTAGTAGGGTCTTTGCATCTGGGTGGCAAGAGACAAGGCAAACAGGAGCAGATGTCTGCTTGTAAGCAATTAAGGGGTTTCTCTCACTTTATTTCTCCCTTTAACTGATTTCAGCTCTAAAGGTTATTTGCCCCTAAAGGGCTGGGAACACATTTTCCCCCTGGAGTTACAATCACTGAAAAAGATTCACATGTATCATGTTTGAAGTGGCTTAGATGAAAGAATTTGAAACAGCTTACTGAATTCCTGGAAGAAAATAAACACTTAGATGTAGGTATAGACATTTTGAATTTAAACACCTTTCCTTGAGATCAAAATTTATTTTCCAAGAGCAAGGTATCAATATCAAATCATCCTTTTGTTATCTCCAAGAACATTTGCTTTCTATACATCCCCATATGTTAAATGATTGTCTCTGCTTATTGGTGCAACAAGAGTCTATTTTTGTAACATTTCTGAAGTCCTGTCTGAGGAGAATAGCATATGCTTTCATTACTGTGCTAAGTCATAACTAGCAGTGCTTGCAGCACTAAGTCAGGAAGGTTCTGAGGCTCATCCACGATGAGCGTGTGGAATGGAGTATCATGATTCATTAACTGTGTCTGCTGTGGGCCTGTGGGTGTTTGGGGGTCAGTGAGAGTCAGGAAAGGCAAAGCACAGTCCGTTTCCAGATATGTCCATCTCTGACCTAAGATGGAAAGTTTGTTATTCCAGCAATTAAATGTCTTGTTTCTGGGTCGACACCATAGGATTGCTGGCTCAGTTGATGTTGCAGTTCTTGTTCAGAGTTGAAGAATGAACTTCACAAACACTCAAAGTAGGAGAGCAAGGGAGTGGCTTTTATTTAGAGATAAAGTGAGAGGACAGAACTGAGCCTGTAGTTGTGCATTGTCTAGGGGATTTATAGGTGGTTGAGGATTTTTAGGAATGTTATAAAGGGCTAGGGGTGTGGACTTGTTAAGTGGTCCTAGAATGCCCATCATTGATGAGCTATTAAGTCACTTTTCTCATCAGTCTTCCAGGTAATTCTGCAAAATTAAGAAGAAATTTACTGCAGATTCCTTCCCAGAATAGCAGCTTCTTGGTCTGAGAACATATCAGTCAAGACTGACTGCCCTGCCCTCAAGGTGGGATGAGTTATTTTCTGTTCACTATAGAGTTTGTTAAGAACTGTATTTCTTAACTTCTTGGGTTTTAAAAGGCAATCTTACCTTTAAGATGGAATCTTTCTGCTTTTACTGTTGTTTATGGCTGGGCTTGCTTGCCAAATTGCCCAGGTTGTAAAGTACTTGATTAGGTCTGGAGGAAATACAGCATATAGGTCTGGGCCTTTTAGCATGCTAAAGTGAATCTTACAATGGCCTGATAAAAACACAGACTATGCTGAGACATTTTCCTTTATCTGGGGAATATTCAAACATTTCAAGCCAAGTTACTCCTAGCTTTTTGAGCTTTAACTGATTTCACTGAAGAATGACTCTAGATAATTAATGTAACTCTGACTTTTCTACACGAAGTTTTGGTAGGGGGTTTCTTTGTATATTGTTTCATTGCTCCGACTATAAGTATCTTGCTTTGCTTTTTCTGGAGGCCCTCACTCTACTCTGTCTAAACCCATGGTCCCTGTCTCACAGTTAAGATATTCTCTCACATTGCCGGAATCAACAATTAGTGGGTAAAGGGGTTCCCTGATTTTGTTGTAATTTGTATTTGTCAAGGATGGCAAGGAACTCTTCTCTCACTATGCAAATGACTTTCATGGCCAGTGGCATTTTCCCAGCTAGGAGAATTTACCATTTGGCAATGTTGTGGGGTCCTCCTGGTTAGTGTGCATACCCCTTTGAATGCCTGTGGGGGTGATCACTCCAAAGTCATCATCTGGGCCACTGGGAATGGAAAAGGAGCCCTTGGGGGCTCCCTGGATGGCAGGATTTACCCCTGCTTGTCCTGCAGGGAGGATTCTGTTCAGGACATCTGGGTTGGCCTGACTGGCAGACGGGATGGTTCCTAGGAAAAAGGGCTGGAAGAGGAGGCCTGAGAAGATTTGTGGGGCCACTGGCTTGAATGAGAGAGGAAACAGAAAATAATCAAAAGGAACACATTTTAATGCTGGTGCACCGGCCTCTTCTCCTTTGAGGGCAGCAGGTTGGGGTAGCAATGGCAGAATGGAGAGGGTGAAGTCAGAGAATAACACAGATTGGGCATTCCTCAGAGGAAATGCCTCCCTCTCCAGAGCCAAGCCTAACACTGGTTAGTGAGATTCCTTGCTGTGCTCCATGCTCCATTTCCCTGAGAAAGGGTGAGCCAGAATCAAGCCAGTCATGGGAAAAGAAATCATACATGCTTTTTCATATCAGGTGTATCTGGACTTAGAACCAAGACAGAAAATCCATACAATTACAGCAGACTATAGCTTTTATTGACCTAAACCATAGCCTCTTCTTTGACCATAATATTTAAGAACATAATTTAAGAGGCTAAAAATTGAGATTTGAGAAATTAATTCAAGTAGATTAATCAATCCTCATTTCACGGTTTGCATCTCTTCAAGTTTCTTTTGATGTGTTTTTCAAAGGCACTGGAATATTCAGTCAGAAATACTTCTCTTGCAGTTCGGCCACTTGTGCGCTCCTTGAGGTTGCTCAGTGGAACTCCTTTTTATTGGACTGTCAATGATTTGCACACTGGCAATGAATGCTGTTTCTGCCTACACTTGTTTTTTTTTTTCTGGGAAAAGAAATTATCATGAGAAGTTCCTTCTAAGAGGAAATAATTTGGTATCCGTTGCATTTGGAGACTTCAGGCAGGAACCAGTTCTCTGGGACCTCCCAGTCCTGATGGTGTTGTCATAGAATAAAAAGGGTTAAGGGCTCATAGTTAAGATATAGGTCAATTTCCTTAAATATGGTTCTTAATTGTTAGTTTGCATAAGAATCACCTGAGGAGTTTGTTAAAACAGCAGTTTCCAGGCTCCACTGTTAGAGAGATTCTGATTGAGCAGGTCTAGGGCAGGACCCAGAAATCCACAGTTTTTTTTTTTGTAACCAGCTCTCCTAGTATTCCTTATCTGGTGGTCTGGAACTGAAGTTTGGGAAACACTTATATCTATCCAGGCCTGAAACCAGAATTAGATTTATGCTGGATGAGAGACAGAAGAAGAGCACATAAATTTTCAAATTTGGGGTCATGATTCCACAGATTTGAAGTAAAGAAGGTAGGTGGTGTGGTGTCAATCATTAAAAAATAAGACAAAAAGAGTAGACTATAATTACCAAGTGCATTAGTAAGGGAAAATAATGTATCATGAAACTTGTAGCATGCATGTGTGTTAGCTGCCTGGAAAATGTAGCGATTATTTTGAGTTTTACTAAAAAACGTTTTGAAAACGCCTGGTATAGTGGATAGAGAAATGGCTTTTGATTTGGATCTACTCTTTTTTGGGACCTATGTTGCTTAAGCTCTCTGAGCCTCAGGATTAGAAGTCTCTACTTTGTAATTTCCTGAGAATTAAAACGCAATGCATGTAAAAGATCTACCAACATGCCTGTTACATAGAATTGGCTCAGCTGGCTCACAGTTGATAGCACTGTTCATGTATCAGTGTTGGCAAAACAGCACCATTATTTAATATTTATGCAAGGTCTAACAAATCTCTATCTTTTCTCCATAGAAAGATTAAAAATAAAAAACTCCAGATATTGCCTCAACTCTTCAGTGTCATTTTTAGATACTATTCATTTTCCTCTAAAAATTATGGGAAATGAATGTGAGTGCCTAGTAATGGCAACATGAGTTTTATTTAGGTTCAGCCTTTTAATTATTCATGTGTATTAGAGAAGAGTTCATTCATCACTATAAGGTGCTAGAAAAATAATACACATTTCTGCAAAAATTAAAAATTTAAGTCAAGAAAATGAATCTTAGCAATTAATATCAATACACATATTTCTCTACATCTTTAGGCATTTCAGTAATTTATAACCTATATTTTAATCAGTATAATTTAAAAAAATACGCATTACCTTCTGGATAGAACTGAATCTGACATCAGTATGGAAAACAAAAGCCAGGCCAAATTAATGGAAAAGTAGCTGGAGAAGAATGATGAAATCCCTAGTTAGACAAAGAATTTATTGTCCTCGGGCTTCCTTTAGTAGCTAGTTTCACAATGTGTCCTCATCCCCTAACCCTAAGCCCAGCTGAGTTCTAGCCTTATAACCAATTAGTTATTAAAAAGTCTATTGAGTCTTTAATATTTTTCAGTGGTTTTGAGCAGGTAGGTTGTCAATTGGCTCTCTCTGGTATAAAATGAGAATAGATGGGGCCTAAGATTCATGCTGAAAACCAAGTCTTGGAGTGTGGATGGAGCCGGAGAAGCCAGACTGAGAAGGAGCAGCATCTCAGGAGAAAAACTTGAGAAGATAATTTTCCACAAGGCAAGTAAGAGAGCTTCTCAAGAATGGCAAAGAGATCAAAGTTTTGGGGGGTTGCTAGAGATCAAGTACAACAGTGACTGAAGTATGTCCATTTAAATTAGTACCAAGTTGGTCCTTGGTGAACTGAGTGATTGGAGCCATGGAGTGAAGGCTGGATCAGGGCGCGTTGAGAAGAGAATGAGAGGTAAAGAGGCAGATGCAGGCTGGAGTGGTGTCTCTAGGCAACTCAGTGCTTCACGGACTTCAGCTAAGCATTGGTGAAGGAATACAGGAATAAAGTCCTTGGGCTGGGAAGGCACGAATTTTTTGCATCTAGAACACAAAAGGAGGGATTGAACTTTGGGCCACTGTAATAGGGATAAAGGAGAAGATGGGAACAGATGCAGGTAGATTTGTAGATATGGTGGCAATAAAGTGAAGGAATCATCACTGTTTGCCCTGACATATTAGGCAAGTTCATTTACTAAGGGTTGGGGGAGAAGGGAGAAACTGAGATTTTAGGCTAGAGAATGTATAACTTAATCCTTTGGAATGTGAGTGAGTATGCTGACAAGAGGGCAGTGGTCCGGGGCAAGCACGTATTAATTCCAGTTGTTCTGCTGTGCGGTCATCTCCAGTCACTACCAGTGTCGTGGTTACACTGGTTGCTTAGGATGGTTGTGTTTGCAGTGGGATGCCTTTACTACTATGGGCTCTTAGCCACGGTGCTGAGGGCAGGCACAGCTGCAGGGCAGTTACAGAACCAGCTAGGACCTCACCTGGATTTTCTCTTCTCCAATCTCTTCATCTTCTCCACTCCTTCCAGCTGATTACCTCACCTTCCTTAACTGGAACAACATGGAGAAAATAAAAGCCGTTATAGGGGAATGCTCTAATCCTCATAACTACCTGTACCTGGGCTCACCTTTTTCTTGTTAGGAAGAAGTATCCCTACGCCCACTAAGGGACATTTCCTCTGGGTTAGGTCTGGATCCCATTCCTTTTAATTTTCTTAAGGACTACACTTCTTCAGTTATCTTCCCACTCTTTTTCTTGGATCACTTCTATCAGCAAATGTACATGCCCCACATTAATAAACAAAACTCTTACGACTCTGCATCTCCAACCACAGCTGCCTCGTTTTTGACTCCTTTTCATAGTAATTGTTTGTCTTTTCTCCCTCTGCTTCTTCACCTCCCATTTATTCATTTCACAGTGGCTTCCATTTCACCATGCCCCTGGAAACTGCTCTTGCTTTAGGTCACTGGTGACCTTGCCAGAGCTAAGGACACTCTTTGGTCTCATCCTGTTCAGCCTTTTTGCAGCATTTGTCCCACTCATCACTGTCTCTTCCCTGAAGTACTTCCCTTCCCTCTCTCAGCCTCCATGGAAGCTCTCTGCTGGTTCTCCTGTTGTCTCCCTGGTTGGTGCTGCTGGTTTCTAGGTTGCTTTCAGAGAGGTCAGAGTGCCTCAAAGTTTAGTTCTCAGTGTTACTGCTTCGCCTTCTCTTTCGTTGTCCTCCTTCCCTTCCTTTTTCATCTCTTCTCTCACCTCTCTCCCTAGGGGTCTCACTCAATTCCGTGTCTTTAATACAAATGCTGATAACTCTCCATTTTATATTTTTGCCCAGATTTTTCCACTGGGTTCAAACCTCTACACCTTATGGCTTACTTGAGATCTCTCTCTGAGTCATCCTGAGCATAGTACGTTTCAAACTGAATACTTGATTGCACTCCATTTTCTTCCTAAACTCATTTTTATCTCAAATCCTCACTATCTTGGTAAATGGCACCATCACCCATTTCCTCCTAGGAATTATACTGTATTCAATCTTCTTTGGCATATCCTGTCAGTACAACTTCTGAAATATATCCCAAACTACTCATTTATTCTCCAATTTTGCTTTTTCTCCCTAAGTTTCACCTAGTTCTGGGGATTCCACCTTGGTGCGGTTGGCATTACAACTGGGTAATTCCCGCTGCCCACCCCAGGCCAATCCTGTGCACTGTAGGCTGTTTGGCAGCATCTACCCACTAGATGGCAGTAGCGTCCCTCCAGTTGTGACAAAATAAAAAATGTTTTTAGAAGTTGCTAAATGTCTCCTGGTGGGCCAATCTTGCAGTCAGTTAAGAAACACTGATCCAGTCCAAGTCACCATCATTTCCAGCATTGAATTGCTGTTGCAACCTCCAGGCGAATTTTCTGGTTCTTCCTCTTGCCTCCTGGCCCCAGATACCTGATCTCTGGATGTACTGCCGCAGTAGCCTTCTCACTAGGCCCCTGCTTCCACTGTGATGCCTCTACAGTTCATTCTCCACCACTCACTACAGGAAATGTCAATCACATGTCTTGCCCTACTTAAAATCCTTAGTGGCTTTTCACTGAATTTTGAGTGAAATACAAACTGTGGTCTACAAAATTTTTTTTTTAATGTTTTATTTTTTTAGTTTAAAAAATCTTAAAATAATTTAGTTTCTGTTCATCTCACCTGGTACCAGTCTTCCTGTAGTTCACTATGTTCTTGTCACTTTGGACTCCTTCCTGTTCTCCTCAAACATGTCAGTGTTTGCTTCTGCTTTTCCAGCTGCCTGAACTCCTTGGCCACTAAATGTTGCCTGGCTGGTTTCCCCTACAATATTCAGGACTTGGCTTAAATGTCTTCTATTCAGAGAGGCCTTTTCTGGAGCGCTGGTGCCCAAGCTCTCTCCGTCACTTTCCATCACATGACCCTGCTTCTTTCCTTCATAGTACCAACCCTCACTACTACGGACCTAGTTTATGTATTATTTACTTGCATATTGTGTGGTCCTCCTGACTAGAATGCAAGTCTCATGAACATGAGGATGTTATCTTTTCCACTGCTCTCTTGATGCCTCGTAATAATAGGCACTGGATAAATATTTATTGAATGAATAAATGAGGTTTTGAAGTTATGTGACAAAGTTGTATCATTTGTTCAGGGAAACTATGTGATGGTGTTTCTTATTATCTCTTGTTTAACACAGGCTCTGGTTAAGGTAAAGGACTATTTACCCCAGGTAGAGCCTAAGGTTAATATGTTTGCGTTGGAAGATTAGGGATCTGCCCTTCACTCTGGAGAAGAGCATATTGCTTCTAAGGTAGCTTGTCTTCAGAAACCACATCCAGATAATGTCTTTTAATTTTAAGGCTCTTGCTGGTGATATCCATATTCTCTTAGCATATCCACTCTCTCCCACATTCTTCATAGGTGCTACCATACATTAATAATAGAGTTCTCAAGTTAAAGATGAGAGTAAAATGCACTCTGCCTCACACTACTTAACATGATGCTGCGTGTTATTTGCTGTTGCTTCTAAATTCCATATTTTTAGATTGTACCTTCTTATAGAGTTACCCCTCACTCAAAATAACTAAATAAATACAATAATAAAGCAAGGGAGGGAGCAAGCAAACCAACAAAACCAAACACCAAGACCAGAATCTGCACTTTAGAAAGAATGCCACCAGAGGGCGCCTGTGTCAAGGCAGGCTGTAAGACGAGGTAATGGGTTTTTCTGAAGAAGTGAACACCTACCTGTTCCCTTCTTGTCCACGATAAGAAATAAAATTCTCTGAAAATAAAAATGGAAAAAACTCTGCTCAGAATATTTGTGAATAAAAAAAGTCATTGAAGAGAGATAGCTTTTTAAGATAAAATTTGTTCCTCCTTTACAATATTCTATAATGGTTTCCTACTCCATATCAAATTTTCTGGAACTCCTTGATTAGAAATTTACTTTACTATTTTTAACCTTTACCACCTTATCTCAAAGAACCTATAATGGACAAATAAAACTCAGATCTCCTTCCTTACACAGAAACAGACTAGCGCCACTTGAGAGGTTAACAGAGTGAGAAGACTAAAAATCATAAATGAGCCATTTCCTATAAAACACAGGTGCCTATCTAACCTTCTTATCCACATTCTGCGTTGATGATGAAAACGCCCGCATTGTTTGTTGTCAAGTCTATTACCCTGTCCAGACAGTCTCAGCAACACAGTACTGTCTCCATTCTGCATTCTTGAGGCAGCTTCTAGTGCAGGGAAGGTAAGCTGGGGGCACATTTCAAGGACAGGGTTGGGGTTGGGGTGAGGAGCCTCCGACTGGTCCCAGGGCCAGCCCAAGGGTCAGCCTGCATTCACATCCCCTTCATAACCTCCTCCAACAGCTTGAGTCAACAATAAATTTGGGTCATCTCGAACATGTATTTAATGTTCTTCCATACTGGGATTCTGGGATTCTGTGAGGTTTCTTGAGGCTTTGGCCCTTTTGCCTGTTATTTGAGGTAGGCCAGTTACTTTGGCACCGTTTCCAAACCACTGAAGGTACCAGGTATTTTGGTTAAGGATCTAGATATAGAATGGAACAGCTGGAGGAAGTGAGAGCCTTGGCTTCGGGCAAGAAAACGTGATATTTGTGGGAATAACTGAAGAGGCTGGTGATGCACAGGGTAGGCAGATCGAGGAGTAATTGCGCACATCATCTTCTCCTAATTCCCTAATTGTTTCAGTGTTTTCTCATGGAGAATTTATGAATCATTCTATTCCAGGAAGACTGAGAAGGAGGGGTGGTCAAGGTAGGTATGCATTCATTTGACATCTGACTTTTCATTGCAAAATTCAAACCTTGAATACTTTTTGGAGGGGTTGTAAACAAAACCCATTTTGTTTATTCATGGATCTGTCTATCCACCATCCTTTCACCCTTCCATCCTTCCAATCCACCCACAACAATCTGTTGAGATTCTGCTGTGCTCCTGGTTTTGTGCAGCCACCAGGGGCATAGCAGTGGGCCACGTGATCATGCTCTGTCCTCTTGGAGTTGTAGATGCATGGAGGAGACAGATATAGCAAGTGAACATACAAAAAAATCTATAATTACATTTTTATTATATTAAGAAAACATGATTTGATAAGTGCTAGTGAGGAAATTGTAGGTTTTGCTTTTTAAATAATGCTCAAGAAGTTAATCTCTCCTCATAGTTTCATGTACTATACACAGGTCAAATCTCATACACAGATCGTCTCCATTTTTATTCCTAAAATCTTCTGTCTTTCCAACTTCAGCTTTCCCACTTCCTATGAACATCTCCTTTTGGATATACCATCAATACTGGAAATTTTTGTAAACTCTGTCACAAATAGACACTTGGGCCCATAAGGGAACTACAATGTATTTGTGTGGTTTACTCAAAGTTTCAGGATTTTTTCCCCTCTTTTCTCTATCCTCAGCATTGACCTCAGACTAATTTCCCTGACATTTTGCCCATTCTAGACTTTGTCTTGTGCTTTGGTTCTCCTGCTCTTCTGATCTAGCTCCACATTTGCAGGTAATTGCAAAAAGGGAGGATTGTGTTGTAAATTCTAATGACACACACTTTAAGGGAGTTGTGATTTTGAGGGAAAGGGAACAGCAATAATCTGGTAGTGGCTATGCAGTGTACCCCACCTGCAGGATCTGTGCTTCATGGGGGTATGAGGAAGAAAAATAGCCAAGACTAGAAAGCCAACTTTGAAGAGCCCAGTCCCAGTTAGAGGAATAGGGTGACATGAACGTTCTAGCCTCCAATCACATAGTGTTTTGCTGATGACTGATGCACCCCTGAGTCTGGGGAGTGCAGGGGAAGGGCATGGGGTGGGAGGTCAGAGGGGGGTCACAGGAGGGATCACAGCACTAATAGAACACATAGAGCTATAAGGGCTCAAAGCCTAGATGGTGATAAATCACCTGGGAGTCCTGGGCATCTTTTATTGAAATGAAAAAGAGAAATACTTTAATCTCTAGAGGGGAAACAAAGTCATTTGCCACTTTAAATGAGCACTAACCAAGTGGAGAAAATTTTAAATACAGATAACTCATAGGAGATAGAAATGTTTTCAGAGAAAAAGTAATAGTATGCCTCTCTAACATAGGGAACTCTGCATGTATTTTTCTAAGGAGTTGGGTGAAGATGTCAAAAATGAGTTCTTCAGTGCCTGTGGTGCTTCGGGCATGTGTATTTACATAGTTTAGCTGTATTTCTTAGAAATAGCTCAGTGAAAATTAAAAAAAAAAGAACAATTAAAAAACAATTAAATTACAGTTTTCAAAGAAGTCCCTGAAAATCCACAAGTTTCTTCCCCCTCTTCAAAATAAACACCAAGCTTTGAGCCTCCAGGGTGACTCTGCAGGTGTTTGTATTTGTACTTTAAATGATCTAATTCTCTCTTTTAACACAGTGTATTTGGGCAGAGATGGAGGAGGAAGGTTATTGTTTAGAAAGATTAATTAGAGAGGTCTAATGATTATAAAATACTTCTTAATTTCACTTGCTTGATCTTTAGTGTCTTTCTAAATACTATAGAAAAATTTGTTAGAGAAAAAAAGGCATAATTATGGAGTTAAAGAGCAATGTTGTTCAGAGTGGAGGGGTTGCTCAAGGTTATCCTGCCACTAAAAGAGCTGCAATCTGTCAGGTAGTCAGTACCAGGGTTAGTGATTTTGTAGGGAAGTTCTGTTATTTCATATCCTGACTCGATGGTCATCCTGTGACCATTTCTGTAACAGCTGTGGATGAGATGTTGGTAGAAGCAGCAGCATTTGCACAGAAGTGGCAGAAGATGTGGTGGTAAGGACAGCTCTAGCTGTGAATGGGACAGTTGTGCTGGAAACTGAGTTGGAACCCCAGCATTTGCACATACAGTGTAATCTCTCGTGTGCCAGTGAGAGGAATGGTAGTAATGAAGGGAGTCCAGTGTGGGTAGTTGGGGCATTAGGCATGGTTCTAACAGTTGGTGTGATGCTGGCTGTCACCTGGATTTTAGGGCTGGAGACTGTGATATCAGAGGAAGTTGCTCCTCTGGACATGCTGTCAGAGGATATTTTGCATGTGTTTGTAGCTAAGGTTGTGTTGGGGCTGATAGTGTGAAGAACAGTGGTGGCACAGCAGTCGGTGGGGCCACCTTGGGTTTCAGACTTGGGCGGGGTGCTTACCACCATGCCACTGGTCAAACCTGAGGCTGACGGTTAGGAATGAAGGGAGGTGCGTATGGGTTGCTGGAGAAAGAGGTGCACGTGGGCGGTGGTGTGTGATCCAGGTTTGTTTTGAATGTGTGGTCTAGTACAGGCTGAATTTGTCCAGGTACTTTATTTAGTGGATTTAGTATCTTTTGACCAAGTAGATACTGATGTTGTCTTTGACTATGTGACTGTGGACATCTTCCTTGAACCAGATGGTTACAGACATTTTCTTGGATCCAGTGGCTGTATACATTTTCTTCCACCAGGTAACTGTAGATTGGTTTTGGTGTTACCTGGTTTATTCTGAACAAGTGCTTTTGGATTTGGCCCCATTTGTCTAGTTCTTCTTTTAACATATTTATTTGAATGTGGCTTGTTTACGTCAGTTTTTTGTAGAGTTTGTGGATCAGGTTTCCATATGGTTAGCTGAGGTTCTTGCGAAAGGATTGTATTTGAAAGAAACTTGGATGGTCTGATGACTCTTTTAACAGATGGATTTGGAGGAGATTGTGGTTTTTGAGACTGTCATTTAGAGAGTGATAATGGACCTGGATGTAATGGACTGGATCTGTTGTAAACAGTTGACTGAATAGGGCCTTTTTTGAATAAGGTTGTTTTGATGCATTTGTAGCTGTTTAAATCTGCTTTCAGTTTTGAATCAGGCTCAGTTAGACTGTGCTTTGGTTGGCTGGCTTTATTTGAATGAGTGTGGAGTGTTGCCAGTTTGTTTTTGGATACTTTTAATAGAATTTGCTTTTCGGGAGGAAGTAACTTTGAATGAAAAATTGTTGATTGACTTTAGTGACTGGCCAGCTAAATTTTGGTGATGTTGAGGCAAGATGGATCTTGGTGGATCTGAATTTGGAAAAAACTTGACTTAGGCATATTGTAATCAAACTAGCACCTGATCAGATGAGAGTAAATGTCCTCTTTAATTGAACCCATTATTCCCTTAGTGACTCTGATTGGCCTGAAGATAGACATAGACAAGATCAATCATATGTAATATCTATATTACAAAATATTAAATTACAAAGATTTAACAACAACATTTGTTCCTAATAGTTATGGTTCTGGCTCATACTAAAAAAAAAGCCTGCATTTAAATATGTGAGCACTTTCTTTCTTTTTAATTGTAGTTGATATACAATATTATACTGGTTTCAAGTATACAACATAGTAATTCTACAAATACCCACATTATTAAATTCTCCCCCAACTAGTGTAGTTACTATCTGTCAGCATAGAAAGATGTTACAGAAATCTTTACTGTATTCTCTATCCTGTAGTTTCATCCCCATGACTAATTTATATTATGATTGAGATTTTGTGCCTTTTAATCCTCTTCTCTTACTTCACCATCCACCCCAACCCTTCTCCCCTTGGTAACTACCAGCCACTTCTCAGTGTCTATGAGTCTATTGCTGTTTTATTCATTTTGTTTTGTTTTGTTTTTAGATTTCATATATAAGTGAAATCATATGGTATTTGTATTTCTCTGCCTGGCTTATTTCACTTAGCATAATACCCCTAGGTAAATCCATGTTGTCACAAATGGCAGGATTTTTCCTTTCTATGGCTGAATAATATTCCATTGTGTATATGTACCATGTCTTCTTTGTCCATTCATCTACTGATGGACACTTAGGTTGTGCCCTATTTGTTGTATTTCTATGTTCTTTGGTCTTTGTTGCCTTCTTAGGATTAAATAGGGAAGTTTCTGTTATTTCATTTTTCTTCTCTTTTTTTGTTAGCAATACATTCTCTTATTATTATTTTAGTGATTATCCTAGAGATTAAAACATGCATCCTTGGTTTACTCAAATATGTCTTAAATTAGTATTTTTATTACTTCCCAGGCAATGGAAGACCCTTACAACAATTTAACTCAATTTACTTACTTTCAACTTTTATGCTATTATTATAATGAATGGTAGTTCTACATATACATTAAACTACCTTGATAAACTTCCTTGATATTTAAAAAAATAGTCACCACTTATTTAGATGTGCCCATATGATTATGCTTTCCAGTTTTTAAAATTTTTCCTACATTTCATATTTCCATCTGAGTTCATATTCTTCTGTTTGAACATCTCCCTTTAGAATTTATTTTATTGTGGGTCGACTGGTGACATATTCTGTCAGTTTCTTTGTCTGAAAATCTCTTTAGTTATCTTCATTTTTATATTCTCCTGTATAGAAGGTTTCCTTTTCATTTTGTTGATGGTTTCCTTTACTGTGCAGAAGATTTTTAGTTTGATGTAGTCCCACTGGTTATTTTGCTTTTGTTTCCCTTAACTGGGGAGACATGTCCAGAAAAAATTGCTCATGCTCATTTTCAAGCAATTTTTGCCTATGTTTTCTTCCACAAGTTTTATGGTTTTGTGTCTTGTATTTAGGTCTTTAATCCATTTAGAGTTTCCTTTTGTGTATGGTGTTAGGATGTAATCTGTTTTCATTCTCTTGTATGTAGCTGTACAGTTTCCCCAATATAATTTATTGAAGAGACTATTTCCCATTGTATATTTATCATATATTATTTGACTCCATTATCATATATTAATTGACTATATATGTGTTGCTTTATTTCTGGGCTCTCCATTCTGTTCCATTCATATATGGATCTGTTCTTGTGCCAGTACCATACTGTTTTAATTATTGTAGCTTTGGAGTATAGCTTGAAGTTAGGGAGCATGATGCCCTCAGTTCCACCCTTCTCCTTCAAGATGGTTTTGGCTATTCAGAGTCTTTTGTGTTTCCATATAAATTTTAGGTTTATTTGCTCTAGTTCATTGAAAAATGCCATTGGTATTTTGATAGGGATTGCATTGAATCTGTAATGAAAATATTAATTCTTCCTATCCATGATCATGGGGTAGATTTCAATTTGTTTTGTCTTCATCAATTTCTTTCATCAGTGTCTTATAGTTTTCAAAGTATACAGGTCTTTCACCTGCTTGGTCAGGTTTATTCCTAGATGTTGTATTATTTTCAATGCAATTATAAATGGGATTATTTTCCTGATTTCTCTTTCTGGTTCATTGTTATTATATAGGAATGCAACAGATTGCTGTGTATTAATTTTGTATCCTGCAACTTTGTTGAATATAGTCATTTGAATAGTTTTTTGGTGGAGTCTTTAGGGTTTTCTATATATAGTATCATGTCCTCTGCAAATAGTGACAGTTTTACTTCTTCCTTGCCAATTTGGATGTCTTTTATCTCTTTATCTTGTCTAATTGCTGTGCCTATCTTCAGTACTATGTTGAATAAAGTGGTGAGAGTGGGAATCTAATTCCTGATTTTAGAGGAAAAACTTTCAGTTTTATCCATTGAGTATGTTAGCTGTTGGTTTGTTGTATATGGCCTTTATTATGTTACATAATATATCAACATAAGGTTATTCCCTCTATATTCACTTTGTTGAGAGTTTTTATCATGAATGGATATTGAATTTTGTCAGATGTTTATTCAGCATCTATTGAGATGACCATATGGTCTTTATCCTTTTTTTTTGTTAATGTGGTATATCACATTGATTGATTTTCAAATATTATACCATCCTTGCATCCCTGGAATAAATCCCACTTGGTCATGAGGAATGATCCTTTTGATGTATTTTTGAATTCAGTTTGCTAACATTTTGTTGGGGATTTTTGTATCTATGCTCATCAGGGATATTCATCTATAACTTTCCTTTTTGTGTGTTTGTCTGGTTTTGGTATTAGAGTGATGGTGCCCTCATAGAATGAGTTTGGAATTATTCCCTCCTCTTCTGTTCTTTTGGAATGCTTCAAGAAGGATGTGTATTAGCTCTTCTTTAAATTTTTGGTAGAATTTATCTCTGAAGCCATCTAGTCCTGGATGTTTGTGTATTGGGAATTTTTTTTTTATTATCAATTCAATTTCATTGCTGGTATTTGTCTGTTCAGATTTTCTGTTTCTTCCTGGTCAGTCTTGGAAGGTTTTACTTTTCTAGGAATTTGTCTATTTCTTCCAGGTTGTACAATTTATTGGCATACAGGTTTTTGTAGAATTCTCTAATTATTTGTATTTCCATGGTGTCAATTGTGACCTATTCCTTCTTCATTTCTTATTCTATTTGTGTCCTCTCCTTTTTTTTCTTGATAAGTTTAGCTTAAGGTTTGTCTATTTTGTTCATCTTCTCAGAGAGCCAGATCTTGGTTTCATTCATTTTTTTCTATTGTTTATTCTCTATATTATTTATATCTGCTCTGTTCTTTATTATGTCCCTCCTTCAATCAACTTTGGGTTTCATTTGTTCCTCTTTTTATAGTTTCATTAGTTGTGAGTTTAGATTGTTTGAGATTGTTCTTGTTTCTTGAGGTAGTCCTGTATTGCTAGGCACTTACCTCTTAGAATTGCTTTTGTGGCATCTCACAGATAGTGCTGTATTTTTATTTTAATTTGTCTCCATGTATTGCTTGATTCCTACTTTGATTTGTTCACTGATCCATTGGTATTTAGAAGCATGTTGCTTAGCCTCTGTGTGTTGTGGGTATTTTTGGATTTCTTTGTGTAGTTTCTATCTAGTTCATTCCATTGTGGTCTGAGAAGTTGCTTGATACAATATTAATATTTTTGAATTTATTGAGGCTCTCTTGTGGCCCACTATGTGATCTATTCTGGAGAACATTCCCTATGCACTTGAAAAAAATGTGTATCCTGCTGCTTTTGGGCAGAATGTTCTGTAGATGTCTGTTAAGTCCATCTGATCTATTTTGTTGTTTAGTGCCTCTGTTTCATTATTTATTTTCTGTATGAATGTTCTGTCCATTAATGTAAGTGGAATGTTAAAGTCTCCTAAGATGATTGAATTCTATTTCCCCCTTTAGTTCTGTTATTTGTTTTGCACATTTAGGTGCTCCTATGTTGGGTGTAGGGATATTTATAATGGTTTTATCCTCTTGTTGAACTGATCCCTTCATCATTATGTAATGTTCTTTCTCTCTCACTACTTTCTTTGTTTTAAAGTCTATTTTGTTTGAAGTATTGCTACTCTTGCCTTTTTCTCCCTTTTATTTGCATGAGATATCTTTTTCCATTCTTTCACTTTAAGTCTGTGTATGTCTTTAGGTCTGAAATGAGTCTCTTGTAGGCAGCATATAGATGGGTCTTGGTTCTTTATTCATTCTGCCACCCCATGTCTTTTGATTGGTGCATTCAGTCCATTTACACTTAAGGTAATTATTGATAAGTATGTACATAATGCCATTTTATCCATTGTTTTCTTGTTGTTTTTGTAATTCCTTTCTGTTTCTTTCTTCCTATCTTATACTATTCTATTATTTGATGGTTTTCTTTAGTTATTTGATTGCATTACTCTTTTTTAGCTTTTGCATATCTATTATAGGCTTTAGGTTTGTGGTTACCATAAGGTTCATGGATAGTTTCATAACTATATAGCAGTCCATATTAAGTTGATGATTCCTCTATTAGAATCACAATCTAAAAGTACTTCTTTTTTATTTTTCTTTCTCCTCCACATTTTATATATTAGATGTCATAATCTGCATTTTATGTGCATCTTTTGACTGATTTTGTGTATAACTGATTTTACTACTTTTTTGTGTTTTAATTTCCTACTTGCTTGGCAAGTAATTTGTCTACTACCTTTACTGTGGCTTTATTTTCACTAGTGAAACTATTTAGGCTTAAGAACCTTTCTATCTAAAGAAGCCCCTTTAACATATCCTGTAATGCCAGTTTAGTGGTTGTAAAGTCCTTCAGCCTTAATTTATCTGGAAAATGTTTAATCTCTCCTTCAAATTTGAATGATAATCATACTGGGTAGAAGGTTCTTGGTTGAAAGTCCTTCTGTTTCAATACATTAAATAGTTCATGCCACTCCCTTCTGGCCTGTAAAGTTTCTGCTGAGAAGTCTGCTGATAGCCTGATGGGGTTTCCCTTACAAATAATCTTTTTTCTCTCTTTGGCTGCTTTCAGTACCCTCTCCTTATCCTTAATTTTTGTCATTTTAATTATATGTCTTGGTGCTGTCTTCCTGGGATTTAGTTAGGGGATCTCTGTGGATCCAAGACCTGGGTGTCTGTTTCTTTCTCCAGATTGGGAAAGTTTTCAGCAATTATTTCCTCAAAGAGACTTTCTAACACATTTTATGTATTAGATGTCATTTTTTCTTTGTCTTTCTCTTCTTCTGGTACCCCTGTTATGTGGATATCATATCAGGGTTTCATTTGGAATTGTCACACAGCTCTCAGCATCCTCTCATTTCTAGAGATTCTTTTTTCTGTGTTCCTCAGCTCTGTTGTGTTTCTGTTCTCTAATTTCCATCTCATCTCACTGATTGTCTTCTCTACTTGCAGCAATCTGTTATTCATTCCCTCCATTGCATGTTTCATTTCAATTACTGTATTCTTCAGTGCTGGGTGACTCTTTTTCAACTCTTCTATCTCTTTGTTGATGTGCTCCCTGAGATCCTCAATACTTTTCTGCAGATCAGTGAGCATTTTTATGACTGTTAGTTTGAAATCTTTATCAAGAAGATTGGTGATCTCATTTCCTTTAGCCTTCTCTCTGTAGTTTTGTTTGGAACATATTCCTCTGTCTTTTCATTTTGTCAGGGTTTCTGTGTTTCTTTCTTTGTATTGGATGGATCTGTGCTGTTTTCTGGTCTAGAGAGTAATGGCTTTATGAAAAAGGTGTCCTGTGGTGCCCAGAAGCTCAAGACTTTTTAGTCTCCAGTGCCTGGCTCTCCTTCACAGTGGAGGCCTTGTTGCTGTTGGTGGGCTATGGGCAGGGCCACCTTTGTGTCTGTCTGTCTCTCTGCTAGCAGTGGTCTATCTCAGTTTGCTATGGATGGCAGTTTGCCTCAAATAGCCCTTTGTGAGCTGAGCAGTGGTTCTTCTGCTGGGATCATTGTCAGTGGGGCTGCCTTCTGCCTGCCTGAAGCAATGGTGGCAATGCTGGGCTAACAGGGTGGGCAGGTTGGTTACATGGCTTTTGGGGAGGCACTCTGTGGTTCAGCAACAGACTGGGCTGCCTATGAGGAGGAAGGAATGGTTAGAGATGGCTCCTGCAGGCGCCTCCTCAGTTGGGTTGAGATAGGGCCAAGAATACTGTGAAAGCCTCCCTCTGCCTACCAGGCAGCAATGTCTGACACTGCTGGGCCAAGTGGGCTGGCTGGCAGGCAGGCAGGTGCACAGGGAAGCATCTTGGGGCTGAACCACCAGTGAGGCGGATGGAGCATTTGGGGCTCCTGTGAGTACCTGACCTATTGCATTAAGGGAGGGCTAGGGAAGTGTCCACCTATCCTTTCTCTTGTGGAACGGAGATAGTTCAGTGCAAACTTTACCCCTCTGGCATCCTTTCAGCTTCTGTGAAATCCTTCAAACTGCTGCCTCTGTATGGGTCTCAGGGCTGACGGAGTGTGCCTATCCTCTGTAAGCAGCAGGAGGAGCAGTAGTCTCAGTGTCTCGGAGTGCTCCAACTCTACCCGGTGTCCAGCTCTACTTATCACAAAGACCGATGCAGTGTGGACTCACATTCCCATAGCAGATCTCCAGCGTCCAGTGTGCAGGATTCTTGAGTCGTTAACCCCTTCCTATTCCATTCCTCTTCCTCCTGCTTGGGAGCTAGGGTAAAGGAAGATCTGGGGTCCTGATTGATCATGGCTCTGCCACTTTACCCTTCTCCGTGTGGTCTTTTTTTCACCTGGTGTAGGTGGTCTGTTCTGCAGTCTTCAGGTCATTTTCAGGGTTAGTTGTATTTGCTGTAGTTGCTTCTTTGGTGTGTGTGTGGGAGGAGGTTTCTGCCTGGCATTCCTACTCTGCCATCTTTTTTCCCCTGACCCTGAAGCATTTTAGTTTGATGTAGTACTTCTTATTGATTTTTGCTTTTATTGCCTTCACTTTGGTGTCAAATCCAAAAATATCATCACCAATACTAATGTCAAACATCTTAGCCCCTGTGTTTTTTTCTAGGAGTTTTATGATGTCAGGTCTAATGTTTAAGTTTTTAATCCATTTTTAGTTGTTTTTTTTTGGTGTGTGTGTAGTGTAATACAGTAGTCCAGTTTCATTATTTTGTATGTGGCTATCCAGTTTTCCCAACACCTTTTATTGAAGGACTATCTTTTCCCCATTGTATAGTCTTGGTTCCTTTGCCCTAAATCAATTCATCATATATGCATGGGTTAATTTCGGTTCTCTATTCTACTCTATTAATCTATCTGTTTTTATGCCACTACATGCAAACATGTAATATAGTTTGCAATTGGGATGTGTGACTCTCCAGCTTTGTTCTCTTTTTCAAGATTGCTTTGGCTATGTGGAGTCTTTTGTGGTTCCATACAAATGTTGGGATTGTTTTTTTCTATTTCTGTGAAAATTGCCATTGGAATTTTGACAGTAATTGCATTGCTTTGGCAGATTGCTTTGGATAGGATGGGCATTTTAATAATATTAATTCTTCCAATCCATGAGCAGGGAATCTCTTTCTATTTATTCATGTCTTCTTTAATTTCTTTATCAATGTTCTATAGATACAGGTCTTACACAATCTCTATAGTACAGGTCCTTCACTTTCTTGGTTAAATTTATTCCTAGGTATTTTATTCTTCTTGGTACAGTTATAAATGAAACTGTTTCTTACTTTCTCTTTCTGATTGGTCACTATTAGTGTATAGAAAGGCAACTGATTCAGGTATATTAATTTTGTATCCTTCAACTTTTGCTGAATTTGCTACATTAGGTCTAACACTTATGGTGGAGCCTTTAGATTTAGATAAATTTATAAAGGTTTAGTCAAATTATTACAACTGTCACAAGCTTTAAAAATGTTTTATATAGTCTTCTTTAAAGAAATGTCACTTTTGCCAATAAGGGGTAGAGTTCTCTCTCATTTTGCTTCCTAACTAAACATGAGTTATATTAGCAAAAGGAATTGTATGTTAGCCTTCTCTGTACAGTGGTAAGACAGATAATTATATGCCATAAAATTAATACTAATAAACTATAGACCAAATAACCCATTTCTAATCAATGCATGTATTGATCTCTTCACCTACTATGTCTCTTATAATACTCAAGGCAATTGGGTATAGTGCTTGTTGTAATGTACACAGTTCTTACTGAGGATAATGTGATTAAATCTATTTTCTATTTTATTCTATTATCTATTCCATTCCCTTTAATTCCAGATGTTGACCTAGAATTCCAATTCGTATAGATGAAGTGTATGCTGATAATGCTGAATTCTTCAGCCTCACGGTGATATATCTTGACCATTCTAGAATTGGGGAGTATTCTCAGGGAAAGGACTAGTTGCTACTCTTTTAAGATAATTCAGAAAGGTACAGAGCTACTCTACAGTGAGACTGAAGGAACAGAGTTAAATGAGAGGTATGGGAATCTTAAATTGTCAACCTGAGAAGCATAGGGCAACAGAATTTGGATTGGAAACTTATATTAATAAGCAATATTTAGTAAAGATTAAGTTAATCTAGGTAAATTAACCACTTTGTTTAAAGGATGGAAAAACTGATGTTCAGAGATAGTGAGTGACCTATCCAGGCTATTGGCTATTTATTGGCAGTGGTGAGAACACAGATCTTCATTTAAACCTCTTCACCAGTCTTAGAATCTGAAAGAGACAAGGGACTTCCAAATACACCCAATGAAAATAGATTGCCATGTGAAGTCTTTATTAATTGGCTAAAAATCTAAATACAATCATCAGAATTCTTAGTAGTAGTGACTAAAAATAAAAATACCTCCACACCCCAAATTAACATTATCTCTATATAACAAATAGAAAGTTTTTATTCTTCTACCAACTAGAAGGTTTATTTTCAGAGGCAGTTTTGCAAACTTGACATTAGGGTAGTAGTTTGATATGGTTTTCTTTAGAACATATTAAAAAATATAGCTACAATTTTTAGAAAATATTCCACTGTTGAATACATTTCATACTGAATTAATGTGAATTGATTGAATTAGCAGTAAATTGAATTAATGGTAAAATATAATAACCACCATGTCTTCCTTTGATTCACAGAGGTTTATGGAATAGAAGTGGTTTTTCTTGTTAATAGGTCATGTGAGGTGAATAGTTAGATTCAAAGATTGGTTGATAGTGCTTTAAATTTGGGGAATAGTATAATTTCATTTTGAGATTGGTGGTAAAAGTAAAGGTGGTAGCGTGCACTCTTAAATCATATATAGTAACAGAACACTTTACAATGATGATGTGCTATTGCTTTGGTCTAACATTCCAAATCTGCTCTATTATGTTAAAAATATATTGCCACATATCAATATATGCCTTTTGCAGAAAAGATAAAGTTGGTTGTTCAACAGTAGTAGTTTGAATGGTGGCTGGAGTCATAGATTGGATTATGGCTGCAGCTATAATTTTGGAAGTTTCAGATGCAAGAGTAGTTGGGGAAGGATGAGCTGTGATATTTGGGGCGGCAGTGGTCTCTGGTGGAGCTGGGGAAGATGTAGGTGGGATGGTCTCTGGTGGAGCTGCAGAAGATGTAGGTGAGGCAGCTGTGGTCTCTTGTGGAATTGGGGAAGGTGTAGGTGGAGTGGCTGTGGTCTCTGGTGGAGCTGGGGAAGATGTGGGTGGGATGGCTGTGGTCTCTTGTGGAGCTGAGGAAGAGGTAGGTGGGGCAGCTGTGGTCTCTGGTTGAGGTGCTGAAGATGTAGATGGGGTGGCTGTGGTCTCTGGTGAAGCTGGAGAAGATGTGAGTGGGGTAGTCTCTGGTGGAGTTGGGGAAGATGTAGGTGGGACGGCTGTGGTCTCTGGTGAAGCTGGGGATGAGGTGGGTGGGGCAGCTGTGTTCTCTGGCAGAGCTTGGGGAGATGTAGGTGGGATGGCTGTGGTCTCTGGCAGAACTGGGGAAGATGTAGGTGGGACGGCTGTGGTCTCTGGTGAAGCTGGGGACGAGGTGGGTGGGGCAGCTGTGGTCTCTGGCAGAGCTTGGGGAGATGTAGGTGGGACGGCTGTGGTCTCTGGCAGAACTGGAGAAGATGTAGATGGGACAACTGTGGTCTCTGGTGAAGCTGGGGACGAGGTGGGTGGGGCAGCTGTGGTCTCTGGCAGAGCTTGGGGAGATGTAGGTGGGACGGCTGTGGTCTCTGGTAGAACGGGGGAAGATGTAGGTGGGATGACTGTGGGCTCTGGTGGAGCTGCGGACGAGGTGGGTGGGGCAGCTGTGGTCTCTGGCCGAACTGAGGAAGGTTGTGGTGATGGTGTACCTGCAGAAGAGTGTGTGGTGACATAATTTTCCCTTGCAGATGTGGTGGTAGCATTCTGAACAAGAGGAGTCACATCTGGGAAGAGAGCAATTTTGGTGGAAGCAGATGTGGGACTCATAGATAGGGTTTGAACAGTAGTCTCTGAGGCATTATTGTTGATCACAGTGTTATTTTTAACTGGACACTTACGTAAGCAGGGATATTTTGAAATTGAGTTTCCTCTCTTTAAATTTTTAGGCTTTTGTTGTATGGGTTGATTAAAATAGTGATGATTTTGAAGTAATAGTTTCCAGTGAGGTGGAAATTTTGGATGAAATGGAAACCAGTGGTCAAATACATATCGCTGAACATTCTTCTTTTTGTGATATGGTTTCCATTGCTTTTTTCGACCTTCACCAAGCTGTAGAAAAGAAAGTGCAAGAATTGAAAACATCCATTGATTTATCAACTAGGTGTTATTGATGAATATGGGAGGAACAGTATTAGTGGCTGGAAACTGGATTGCAGTGGGTTGAGTGATTATCCTTCTAATTCACCAAAACTCAGTAACAACTTGCTTTTTGGGAGTTTCATTTTGTTAAATGTTTATTTCCCAGCTAGCTAGGGTGGATATATTCTTGTGGGCTCAAGCCTGGAGGATTAGCTAGATCTGCCTTTTGGTGCTTGCAGTTGCTGTCTTCTGCCCCTGGTAGAAATGGTAAGTTACAGCCTGAGGCCTGAGCAAAAAGACTCCCTGCTTGCTGCATTCTGTCTGTGAAACTTCAAAGACATTCAACTGAGGTCCAGAAGTCCTTTCTGAATTACGCCCCTCATTTCTGCCAACATCAGAAAAAAAAACAGACAACAAAATCCCAAACAACCCACTTAACAAATATTCCATCTCAGCTTCATATTCTCCATAACACTGTAGCCTTTTTTTAGCCTTTTAAAAGTAGAGAATGAAACTTCATTTTTAGCCTTTTTAAATTGGAGAATGGAAGCTGGCCATTAATTTTTAACTTCATCATTATAAAAATTAGATACAGAAACTCTGGGATCCATGAATCCTATGATATTGTAGAAAATTTTTTCATATTATGCATTTTGTCTGTGTAGAGGACCTATATCTTTCATGATTTCTCAAAGGTATTTTTCACTTCTAAAAATAACACTGATCTAGTCCAGCTGTACAGTTGATAGTTGATCTTTTCCCGATATACTTCCTGAACAGCTTTTATACTTTTATTCTGTATTCAATCTCTTACTAGAATTAAAAATTTTCAATTATATTAATGAACTATTAACATAAGGATAAGGGGGTAATTCCAAAATTCCAAGAAAGTATAGGTTAGCATTTTTCCTCCTGATCATTTCCACATGAAAACTTTGTAGACCATGAAATAGATAAATCATTCCAGCCCCATGCTATAAAGCTGTCTTCAGAGACAATGGTTGGCATGGGTAAAGAGGTAACTCCTGAGAGACTAGTGGAGTTCTCCAGCTAAGGTAACTTCCTCAGAGACTAGTATACCTAGCCTTAGAAACAACTTTGGAAAGCATTGCTTTAAAAAATAAATTATCCAGGATATTCCAGGTCCTAACTGAGAACATCCAAAAGTTAAAATAATGGCTTCCAATCTATATAACTTTGATGTTTTTGCAGTTTGTCTAAAGCACATAGAATTCCAGAATCTGTAACTCTGAACCCAGGGTACTCTTTATCACAGAACCTCTCAGGAGAGCCTTTCTGTTAGAGGGCAGTAGTTTTCATATATAAAATAAGTGAGTCAAGTTCAAGCAAACCTTTCCCTGGAGATTCAATATGCAAACCAGATAACTATGAAATTGATCTGATGGAAGCAGGGTTGGAGGCCTCAGTCTCCTTCTTTCCAGGTGGTTTCTGATGATAGTGTGAAGAACTCCCAGATCTTAGAGGAGCATGTGTGAAACACTACAAGGCCATCAGTGGATGTTTGGGTCTGTCTTGCATCTGTCATTAAATAACTGAGTGACTTTGGGCAAAGCACTTCATTTCACTGGCTCTCAGTTTATTCATTTATGAAATCATTTTGATTAAATTAAATTCCAGATCTAAAGTTTAATTCTATGACGTCTATGTTTGAAATAGTTATTCTTTTCATTCCCTTAATCAGATGATCAGCTTCAGGGAGGCAGGGATTTTGTTCTACTAATCTCTGTGTGTTCAATACCTAGAATTATGCTTGGCTCATAATAGGCACCCGTGAGGTATTTACTGAATGAACAATACATGGAGATGATAATAAGGAAACTCATTTCTCATTGAATAAAATATTAACATTTTAGAGTGTTTATTAGGATGTGAATTTTAATTTAGGTGACCAAAAGAGTATCTATGGCATTTTGATATGAAGACAAAATTAATGAAAATCTTGTTAATTTTAATGTTAGCAAAGGACATGTATCAAATGACCAGTTTGACTAATTTACTTAAAATATACTATTTATTTTGATTGGCAGTTTTAGATGGCTTTAACAGAACTTGTTGATTGGAATTGGGTGAGAAGGGGAGGAATTGAAAATGCTTACACGAATTGAAATTGAAAATTAAAAAGGGTTTGAGCTCAGACTGAAGTATGGAAGTGCTTATAATAAATACAGATAAGCCAGGAAGAACATATTAAAGATATCCTCATTTGCCTGTTCACATCTATTATTTTTGTAAAAAAGATCCTTATACTGCTGACCCCTGAACAACATGGGTTTGAAGTATGTGGGTCCACTTATACATGGATTTTTTGCAATAAATATATTGGAAAATTCTTTTGGAAATTTGTGACAGTTTAAAAAATATTTTCTTTTTTCTAGTGTTCTTTATTGTAAGAATACAGTATATAATACATATAACATACAAAATAATATGTTAATTGACTGATAATGTTATCTGTAAGGCTTCCAGTCAACAGTAGGCTATTTGCAGTTAAGTTATTGGGGATTCAACAGTTACACATAGATTTTTGACTGTCTGTGGGGGGTGGTCATTGAGGCCCTTAGCCCCCCAAGTTATTCAAGGTCATCTATATAACAATATATGTCAATCCCTATTTTAAGTGGTTTACAAATGTAAATTTACTCAATTTCTTAACAACAACATAAGGTGGATACTATTGTTATCCTCATTATACAGAGGAAGCTGCCCAGAGAAAATGAGCAACTTTTAGGTGAATATGTCTACCTATGCAAACCACACTTTTGAGCAGAGAGGGGAGAGGAGAGGAAGAAGGGTGGGGAGTGAGGGGAGAGTGGTCTGGAGTCAGGAAGGGACAAGTTAGAGCGGCACATGGCACCTGGAGCAAGAAAGGGGAGACAGGAGGATGCAGAAGCTTCCTAAAGTAACGAGAGGGAGGCCAAATTTAGGAATTTGGAGTAGGAGGAATAAACAGGTTATGAAAGAAATAGATAGAATGGAAGAGGATTAGAAGAGTGCAAGGTCAGAACAGCACTTGAAATTGGAAAGCACACAAAATGCTTACATTTTGGGTTACTAGCTTCTATGATCTTTGGGAAAACCTATGAGCCTTTCCCAAAGATAAGGAAGCAGTATATGTAAGTAATGCTATATTTAACAGAGTCCTCATCTGACTCCAGAATACATGCCCTCAGTCTTTTTGGGGGGCACCTGAGAGAGGGGCCCGGCTACCTACTCCCTGAAATGGCTCCACAGAAGCAGAGTAAGCTGCTGCCCAAACTCCCAGCTGGTCCTCTGACTGCGGGCTGGTGCCACTCTGGGTACCTCCTGAAGGGCCAAGTTAAAGTATTCCTGGGATATCTCCTCATATTTAAATTCTTTGGAAATTCTTTCTCTCACTAGAGCATTTTGAGAGTTGGGCAATTTAAAGAGTTTTATTCATCCTGAACATGTGGAAGGGCTAATTCTTTAGGTGTCTGGAATTTGTAGGAAGTATCAGGAAGGGTTTCCTCAAAACACCAACCTAGCTGTAGTCATTTCACGACCACACAATGATTTGCTTTGACTGGAATGTCATTTTTCTCCATCTAGAGGTGTTTGTTAACTAGAGGTTCCTTGTTAAAATTCAACTTATTAAAAAGTTAGTATTACCATGCATATACAGACCTAAAATTCTTATCAACTAATATGTAAATAGGGATTTTAACAATCCTACAGTCATAATTTTTACATTTGTATTGTGCTTTAAAATTTATAAATACATGTGTTCTCACTCTCCAACAGCCTTGTGAAGCATACGCTGTTATTACTATTCTCGCACAGGGAAATTGGGCCCTATAGAGAGATTGTAACTCAATATTCATCTGGGTTTTCAGATGATGAACTTAAGCCCACATTTTCTGAACCCTAACTTCAGTGCATTTTCTTCTAGTCACAGAAATCAGCACTAGGGTCCAGCATACAGGCCCAGACAGTTTTTCTGGAGAGAATCTTATATAGTAGTTGGGAAATATGAGAGTATAAAAGAGTAAATTCTTATCAGTTCTCCTGCTCTCTCTAACAGCTTTTTACTGTCATAATATTCCGAAGCTGTTCAGTCTCATTCAAAATATCTACATTCCATTTCTGGAGCCTTCCCTCAAATTTGTCAAAATAAAAGTGCACAAATACATCCACTTATATAGACTTAGAAACAAATATGCTATTCATTATATTGTATGTCACTTGGAATCATTATCAGTTTTACTCTTCTTTTCCCAGTAGACCTTAAAGACCTTTAAAATTGGGTCCATTTTGTAATTTTTAGGTTTGGGAAACCGTAGTTCCTGTCTTCTTTTGTGGTTCCACCATTTTCTCTATCCATCTCCAAACTTCCTACATATTCTCTCCAGGAGATCTTGTAAGGCCCTCTAGCTTTCATATGTTCCAAATAGACTCCCCCCCTTGACTTATTTCTGGAGTCCAGACAATGTATAGCTAATTGACTCTTGACATCTCCTTGTAGAAGGCTAATTTAACATATCCCAGATAGAATTCTTATGTTCATTTCTTTTTAAAATCAAATACCCAACCCAGCAGAAGTTAAGGTAGATTTAATTATCAAAACATATCTTAAATTCACCCTCATGTTTTACTTTAATTGCTGACATTAAGTGCAAGATACCATCATCTTTTTTTCTGGACCATGGCTATAGCTTCTTGACTACTCTCTTTACCTCAACTTTTGTCCCTTCCTTCCCTGCCCAGAATCCAGAATTGTCATTCCCCTGCGGATGCTGTAATCATCCTGAGGCTTCCTGATATACTGAGAATCGAATCTGTATTCTACATCAGTGAGGTGCTACATGATTTGTTTTCTGCATCTTAGTCTGATCTCATCATATCCAGGGTAAAATTTGTGCTACATAAATATTGATTAAATAAAATGCATCATTTCCTTGCGCTTTAGTGATCTGTTTTCTTATGCACAGAGAACAAAAGGTGTCAAATTCCTATTTCCTTGGAAATTCCTTGGAAACAGGAATTGCATATTATTCTTTTAAAAGTCTCAACTAAGTATACGCACTAAATGTTTGTTACTGGTACGTAAGAATGAAAGTTATTTGGGTGAATACTTACTGAGAAGCAAGCACTCAGTGTGCAGATGCACACCAGCAGTGGTAGAATTTTCATCTTTTTCTCTTGAGTCCTGGGAAAAGCAGAGAAGTGGCTCATTGCTAGTCATGATAATGTGGGAGAGGGATGTTTTTGGTACGTGATTTGTTTTTGTTAGAAAGTACAGTTTAAAAGAGAGCTATGGTTTCTGAAAAATATGTATATATATTTTCACTCCATAGTGGTGAGGCAAAATTAACATATTGAAGTTAACATATCTTTCAGAGAGAAGACAATGGAAGAGAGTCAAGTATTATCCTTGTAACTAGCTTGTAGCATGAGCATTTTCCACTGATAGTTAAGATTGCCTGGGAAGGGCAGGATCTTAGGAAGTTTAGCAATAAGAGAAGAAAATAGTTTTCTTCTTATTTCTATTCTAATTCTAGAAGTTTCCCTGTTTGGTGAACCATCTTACCAATTTCCTGATATTTACTAAACAAGGTTTTGTAAATGTTCCATGACATTCTTTTAAGCCAGAAGACCTTCCTTGTCTCTGTGTTGTACAGGACTCAGGACAAAGAACCGTGTCAAACAGACTCTTTCCCAAACCTCACTGAAGTTTGTGCCATTTGATGCCCTTTTTCTAATTCCCTAAAGGACATAAATTATGTTTTATTTATTTTTATATCATTATGGTTAACACATAGTATAAATTTAATCTATGTTTTTTTAATAGCTACTTCCAAAAGACAATTGTACTTTGAACTACAGGTTGTAGGAGGGGAGAGTAAGGGAAGGACACTGTCTTTTTCTTCTTTTTTCAATCATACATACAATAGGTACATGTCAGCTTGATATCAGAAAACAAAATAAAGGTTAAATTGTTGTGTAGACAGAATACTATTAGGGCAAGTAAACTAGTGTGTACATGTGAATGTAGTGTGCTGTCAGATGAGATACACTTCACCATATAACCCTGTGGTTTATCAAACTGGTGTTAGAGTCAATCACACTTGGTTTAAATCCCAGCCATGCTATCTACTGTGTGACTTGAATGAATTGCAATCTCCTTAAGACTGTCCTGAGGATTGATTGGAATAATATACATTACGAATTGTACTGAGAGCAGTGCCTGGTACATGGTAAAGGCTCAGAGGTGGTGATTATTGTAACAGTACTACACTAGAAGAAACCCATCTTGTCCAATTGGAGAAAGGAATTGTTATTATTATTTTCCAAGTTTTTAATATCCTGTCAGATTATCTTCTATTTTTAAGATTTAAAAGCATTCCCCACTGATCAGATAAACATATGAGTTGAATCTGTTATCACACAGGTTAGTTCACAAGAAAAGAAAATAGTTGTATTAGAACCATTGTTATTACTTAATATATGTATATAACTTGAAAATGGCTTAATTTACATTAAGATATATTAGTCCTCGATGTATGTAAAATATCCACATACCTGGCCTGGTGTAAGTCTTTCCTCGTAGGATGCTCTATCCAATTGATTGACTTCAGTTGATTCTTTTAGGATGGTAACTGGAAACAAAGGAGGAGAAAGCACAAGAGACTTTTCAGGTTTTATAGCTTTCCAGTTGAGTTTTTTGAAAATAGGAAATTTATTGGATTTAGGATAAGGTCACTTCTGTCAAGGAATTTGATTTCAAAGACAAAGAAAGTATAGTTGTAATCTACTGAGGTTGACAGTAGTCTATTGTGCATCAGTTTCTTCCTGATGAACTTGGTGACAATGAGAGGTTCTCAGTGAATAACTTACTTGATTGATAAGCATGATAGTGATTGGTGACACCAAAGGAGACTACATAACCATGGCCCAGATTTTCTAAGCAGAAACATAATCTTCCACCCTTTCCTCTGGCCTCTCAAAGTAAGCAGAGAGATTGCCCTCCGACAGTTTATGTGATGGAGCACCATTTTTTCTCTGTCAAAAAATATGACTTAGCTAAAGGCAGAGGGCTGAAAAAAAAACGTGATTCTAAATACTGGTGAAGGACAATTGCTTCAGAGCTGGGAGAGAAACATTTAATTTAAATATGAGCAATTTAAAAATTAAAAAATTTTTATTTTGAAAAAAATTTGAGCAAAGAGAAAAGTGAGGAGAATTGTAAAGAGAAAAGTGAGGAGAATTGTAGAATACACAACCACACAACCATTCCCTAGATTTCACAGTTGTTAACATTTGCTGTAGATGCTTAACTGATTGTTTTACTGAAATGTTTTAAGGTGAATTATAGAGAACATAGCTAATTCATAAATATTTCCATATCTATCTCAAAAATATCTTTCTTTTATAACACAACAGCAACACCTAAAATTAATAACTCATACATACAATCTAAAACTCAGCCCATATTCAAATTTCCCAGATTTTGCCAAAAGTATTTTTAGTTGTTTTATTCTAACCAGGACTCAAATAAGGACCATGAATTACATTTAATGGTTATGTCTCTAGTTTCTTTTGTCCTAGAGCATTCTCCTCTCTTTCCTTCAATGATACTGATCTCTTGAATGACTAGACCAGTTCTCTTGATAAGTATTTATGTTTAGAAAGAAATTTAAGGGCCATTTTGATAAATGTTTTCAAAGTTAGATATTTCTACTACATTATATAGTCAGACTGGAATACAGTTTTGAAGCTGTGACTCCACTTCTAGCCACTCAATTTGTTCTTTTTCATGTATGCCCTGTGAGGGCAGGTTCAGAAGTCATATTGTTTGGACTTGATCCTTGCTTCTCCACTTACTACAAATGCAGCATTTAGCAAGTTTTCTCATCTCTCTAAACCTGACTTTTCATATCTGCAAAATAAAAGTAGCATCTGCCTTACAAAGTTTGTTGTGGGAATAATATTAGATAACTTAAAGAATCTGATACAGTGCTTTTAAAGTGTAGGCCCTTTGCTATTGACTGCATCACCATTAGTAGTTTTTGACGTAGCACTGAGTTCATAGATATGGCTTATAATATCAGTGTCTTTCCCTCTGTATTTCTAGTACTGGATGATATGTAATTAAAATATGGTTGTTGTAGTCAAAATTGACTGTGAAGTAGAATTTTTATTGATGTGAAACAAGTTTTATGAGTCCATGTCTTAATTAGAACAATTCTCAAATCATCATAAGTTATTGTTCATTTAGTTGATGATTTGTAATGACCTGAAAAATTAATAGGATTTCCAGGAATGTTTAATTACATCTCAGTCTTGACTCACACCTGAAGATAACAGATTCAGATAAATATTGGAAAAGTGTAATGGAACATGATATAACCTAATCCTCTCAGGTTTTATCTTTCAATAAATAATGAGCATCATTTATTTATTTAGTGTTCTTGCAGTGTTAGGAGCTACTTGGCATTTTAGGAGCTCATGATCATACAGTAGCAATTATATATGTTATTACACATTTTGGAAATAATGTATGAAAATTACTAATGTACAGACTATCAATCACCATTTTGCCATATTTTAAAGTAGGACTGGGTATTATGACATAGGGCACAATGTGATAACCTCACAGTATATTGCTCACTGAGTTCGGCTCTTCCAGAGCAAAAAAGCTATAGCTGATATTCTGCTCCTCACTGCTTCAGAGTTGACAAAAAAGAAAGAAGTAGTAGAAGGCTTTTATCAACCATCTTTCTACCCTGATTCCAACCCCATGGATTTTTCAGATTATTTCATGCTTTCTAATCCTTTGTAAAACATAATTAGAATATGGAAAACAGCAATGGATTAAGAACATTTTACTGTATCAATATTATTTTATGATTTGTTTTTGTAGTTTGAAATGTGTCTTCTGTGTTTACTAAAGTAGAGAGTTAATTTCCTTTTGAGTTTTGAGGTCTTTGTGGGATGGGAGAGTCTATGGAATCCATTTACAGGTTTAGAGAAATAATCTGGAGTTAAGAGCAAGATTATTTGTTATGGCACAATGGAAGATTGGCCTGGAAAGTGGTGGAAAGAGTATCTCAACTTTGGCTACTCTTAGCAGGGACTGTATAATCTAATTTGTATCTATATATTCAAGAAAAAAGGAAAGAATTAATGTGCATCTTCTTTAGTTTTTGATTCCCTTCTACAATCTGTTTTATATTATCAGTCCTGATATCTTAATATGCCTAAATCCTTTTCATTTTCAAAATACTTCCATATACTTCATTATCAATGACTTAGAACAATTCTTAGAAACAAATATAGCGTCCTAGGAATTTGTGGGGGCTCTTATTTTGTTGATATAACAAAGCCAGTGGACTAACAATGGATAATGGTGACATTGAAATATTCTTAATACTGCTTGTTCTAAGCATTTTTACTAGAAGGTTAGATAAATGGTTTATACTTCCCAGTAAAATGCCTCATTTGGTATTTTCCACTTCTCCCACTTAAGTTAGCTTGTTAATCTTTCCTTGTCATGACTATACTTTTTGCATCAGCTGTGTACCTCTGGCTTAAACTAACCCTTTTTAGCCTGAAGCTCTTTTTTTTTAATTCTCCTCTCTTTGATTTTAAGATTTTATTTTGATTATTCCTTCTGATTTGGGCTCAGCAAAACCTAAGCTCAGTCATTCCACTGAGTGAGGCTTTTCCTCACTGAGATAAATTATGATCATTTTTGTAATTGCTTTATCTGCCTTTGAAGTGTTAGGTTCTGCTTTAAAGATAGCATTTTATAGTGGAATAGGAGACAAAGACATGGATAAGAAGGTCTTGGACTTAAAAGACAGGTAAAGAAACATTTTACAGGTGATAGCAGGTTCAGTGGACATTCACAGCAAGAATGGAGGAGGTGAACCTTAGCATCTGTCCACCTTAGGCTCCCTTATAAAGGAGTTGCTCAGGTTGAGTTTTTATGTGGACTAACAGCATTTGTGTTCATTATCTTATCATCTTAATGCATCTATGTCATAAATAGAACAGTAGTTGAGGATGAAATGACCTTCTGGCATTCTCTTGAATCCTGTGGATATTTGTGAAGTATAGAATCTCACTTTCTGAACACAAGAGAAAGGTCAATTAATGTTGATAATGAAAATGGTTTTTAAAAGATGGTACAATCTTCTAAAAAACTTGATTGTATCAACCAAGAAAAGGAGGTGAAACTGAAAAAAAACAAAGGCCTTTTATATGGGGTCTCAGAATTGCAATTCAGAGAGCATGGATCCTGGTAACATCCAGAAAACTATCCTGCTCACATAGGGATGGCAAAGAGTTTTTATGAGAAAGAAGGAGGGGCATGCTTACATATTTTAGGTAAAGAAGAGAAGAGAAAAAAATTTGGTACTAACTGGTTAAGCCGATTTTGATTACCATCTGATCAATTGTGTTGGTGATTTTAAAACTATTCTTGGTATGACAGTTAACTATTCTGTCATCATAAAGTTCATATCAACAGCTTTATGGTCCAAAAGCCAGTTGTTCTGCTGGAGTTTATAAGCAATTGCTTGTATTACCGATTCTGGCCCAGTTGAAGGGTTCATTAGATAGAAAGGAAAATGGAGCTTCAAAATGGAGGTCTCATGTCCAGGAATTTATAAAATTCCTCCTTAACAACTTTTTTCCTCCTTAAACATCAATTATTTTCTTCCAGGAGGGACAACAAACTTAAAAAAATGTTATGGAATATATTAAGATGTTTGTAATTTCAACTTCTATGTTGAATAAACTTGATCCTTTGTCTAAACAATTTCTGAGAAAAGCACTGTGTTTAAATTCCACCTGATTTAAGAGACAGAAAGGTAAATATTACAAGGGAAGGAGAGACTTTCAGAACCTCTTTCCAGTTAAAACAAAAAAATGGAGACATCTAATTAAAGAGATAGTTGCTGGGTGAGTTGAATGGTAATACTGAAAATGCATAATATTTCTTTTATTTTGTGCTGGATCTAGGAAAGGAAACAAGAGAAGGGCCCTGAATGTGGAGAAATCTTTTTTTCTAATTAGCTGAGCCCAGTCAAAAAAGAAAAGGAAACCTATTGGCAGGGAAACTTGCAATGATTTTGAGGCTGTTTTCCTGCAGTCAGAAAAGGATAGAACCTGATACATCTCAGAAAAATAATTTGTATTCCCAAAAATAATGAATAATAAAGGTCTAATTTAGTATATGAAAAATGTTATTGAATGAAATATGTGTTATAATTTAGGTTTAGTGAAAATGTAAACAGTTTACTAATAGAGCAGGGCTTTGTAAGAAATGGCATATGGGCCTAATTTGTCCTGTGGCCTGGTTTTGTGCCCAGCAAATGAAGAATGGCTTTTACATTTTTAAAGGATTGTAAAAACAAACAATAGCAACAAAAAAGTACAAAGCCTAAAATATTTACTACCTTGCCCTTTACAGAAAAATCTTGTTGATCTTTTTTAACTAGAAGAACTTTTTGAAGAAAATCTATTTCACCATTTAAAGTTTTGGTTTGTCTATTTTTAAGTCCTTTAAGAAATAAAATGGGAATATTTCCTGCAAAGGGCTGGTGTACTACTGGGCTATATACTCAATTGTCTGGGCTCTGCCCTCTGACTTACTAGCTGTGTGACTTAGATTTGTTTTCCTTATTAGTATTATATGTACATGAAAATGGGATCTACCTTGTGGGGTTTTTGCAAAGATTTAATGGGATAATGAGTGCTACCTGCTTACCAGTATCTGCTACATTTACTAGAGCCAGCTGAGGTTTCTTGGAAGTAGCTCAGTATATAGCATGTAGAAGATGGTGTAATCAACGGACAATAGGTGTAAGATGGGTATGCAGTTAGCAACAAGGGTTACAATCCAGTGCGGAGTCTCCTGACAGACAGTTGAGAGAAAGCAATACAAAATTCAGAGGGCAACAGTTAACGACTGGAAATGGAGGCCAACAGGGATGCAGTAGCAGAACACCAGATTATTAACAGGCATGCAGCCTGCTGGGCTAGGGTTAGGAGCTGGGGCACCAAGGGCGAGGGCTTTATAAAAGATCAGTGGCTATATATATGTGGGCTCTTGGTGGATTACCGACTTTGTTCCATTGATCTTTATGTCTATCTTTAGAGCAATTACTATATTTTAAATTGTCTTACATTGAGAAGTATAAGCACTCCAACTTTTAATTCTTTTATGAAATCGTTCGACTATTCTAATTCTTTTGACTTTTCATATAACTTTAGAATAAGCTTATTAATTTCTACAAAAATAATCTACTGAGATTTTGATTGGGGTTGCATTTAGTCTATAGACCAGTTTGGAGAGAACTGAATCTTAACTACAGTGAGTCTTCCAATTCCTAAACATAGTACCCATGCTACTTATTTGGATCTTATTTAACTACTCTGAGAAATGTTCTATAGTTTGTTATATATAGCTCTTGAAAATTATTGTGTTTAACTTATTCCCAAGTGTTTAGTATTTTGGATGCTATTGTGAATAGTATTTTTTTTTTTTGTAGATAGTTATTTTTTATTGAAGGGTAGTTGACACACAGTATTACATTACATTAGTTTCAGGTGTACAACACAGTGATTCAACATTTATATACATGATAATTCTAGGTAACAGCTATCACCATACCAAGTTGTTACAATATTTTGACTATATTCCTTATGCTATACATTACATCCGGGTTACTTATTTATTTTACAATTGGAAGTGTGTACTTTTTTTTTTTTTTTTGTGAGGGCATCTCTCATATTTATTGATCAAATGGTTAACAACAATAAAATTATGTATAGGGGAGTCAATGCTCAATGCACAATCATTAATCCACCCCAAGCCTAATTTTCATCAGTCTCCAATCTTCTGAAGCATAACAAACAAGTTCTTACATGGAGAACAAATTCTTACATGGTGAATAAGTTACATGGTGAACAGTACAAGGGCAGTCATCACAGAAACTTTCGGTTTTGCTCATGCATTATGAACTATAAACAGTCAGTTCAAATATGAATACTCATTTGATTTTTATAGTTGATTTATATGAGGATACCACATTTCTCTCTTTATTATTATTATTTTTAATAGAATGCTGAAGTGGTAGGTAGATATAAGATAAAGGTAGAAAACATAGTTTAGTGTTGTAAGAGAGCAAATGTAGATGATCAGGTGTGTGCCTGTAGACTATGTGTTAATCCAAGCTAGACAAGGGCAATAAAACATCCATGTATGCAGAAGATTTCTCTCAGAACGGGGGGGTAAGGTTCTAAGCCTCACCTCTGTTGATCCCCAATTTCTCACCTGATGACCCCCCTGCGACTGTGCCTGTCTTAGGTTGTTCCTCCCTTGAGGAATCTTACCCGTCTCTGGCTAACCAGTCATCTTCTGGGGCCATACAGGGAAATGTAAAGTTGGTAAGTGAGAGAGAAGCCTTTTTGTTTGAAATGGTTAGCTTTTTACTTCTTTGCATATTCATGCCCTGTGGCTTCTATGCCCAGCATTTGTCTTGAGGTATCTTTACCACTTGGAAGAATTATGATACTCAGTAAATTTGATATGAGGCACGAATTCTATTTAAGGGTTGTAATTAGGAAGGAAGAAGAAAAGCTATAGAAGTAGCAGGCGGAAGAAAACATGGGAAGATTGATTATTTCTTTGACATATCTTCTTGTAGAGTAACTTCAGCATGTATAGGTTTTAAGCTACTACTTAAATTGCGCACACACATTAACATAATAGGAGTACAGTTACATAACCAAAGCATACCTGTAATTACCAGCCATCTCCAGTGAAACCAAGAAAACCAGTTAGGCACCTTAGGCATTTGTGAAAACTTATCTATGATATGGTGGATATTGTCCAACTCAACTTGAACAGTCAGAGAAATCAGACAAATTAAATCAACCCATTCCTGGGGAATGTTCACATCCCTTATGTTCTTTTAACAGTAAATAGTCTGTAGTTGTAAGATTTTGGAGCGCTACAATTTGCACTTCTCCTAATTCTTGGTTGAGTTCCAACAGTATAGATCCAGTCAAATTTGTTGTTTTACTGTTTGCACAGACCAGCTTAGATATCTCCTTCCTCATTCCCATGGCAAGTCCAGGAACTGGTGGGATGAGTGCATCTACAGCTGTAGCAGTGCGTGGATCTTTGTTGGGGTTTTTTGATGATCATCTTCTGGCATGAGTGTTCCCGAGAGTGCTGATGTTGGAAGTTCTTTTTCATATCGTATCTTAGTTCATTTTCAGGGTAGCCCAATTAGGCTTTGATCCTCTGTATAAACACAAACAGACCCTTTGCTACACTTTTATATGCCCTTTATACCCTTGTGTAGAACTCATTTGAGGTTACCACACAGGAACTGCCCGTTTTTTTTTTTTTTTGATATCACTAATCTACACTTACATGACGAATATTATGTTTACTAGGCTCTCCCCTATACCAGGTCCCCCCTATAAACCCGTTTACAGTCACTGTCCATCAGCATAGCAAAATGTTGTAGAATCACTACTTGCGTTCTCTGTCTTGTACAGCCCTCCACTTTCTCCCACCCCCCCATGCATGCTAATATTAATACCTCCCTACTTCTCCCCCCCCTTATCCCTCCCTACCCACCCATCCTCCCCAATCCCTTTCCCTTTGGTACCTGTTAGTCCATTCTTGAGTTCTGTGATTCTGCTGCTGTTTTGTTCCTTCAGTTTTTCCTTTGTTCTTATATTCCACAGATGAATGAAATCATTTGGTATTTCTCTTTCTCTGCTTGGCTTGTTTCACTGAGCATAATACCCTCCAGCTCCATCCATGTTGCTGCAAATGGTTGGATTTGCCCTTTTCTTATGGCTGGGTAGTATTCCATTGTGTATATGTACCACATCTTCTTTATCCATTCATCTATCGATGGACATTTAGGTTGCTTCCAATTCTTGGCTATTGTAAATACTGCTGCGATAAACATAGGGGTTCACTGATCTTTCTCATACTTGATTGCTGCATTCTTAGGGTAAATTCCTAGGAGTGCAATTCCTGGGTCAAATGGTAAGTCTGTTTCGAGCATTTTGATGTACCTCCATACTGCTTTCCACAATGGTTGAACTAACTTACATTCCCACCAGCAGTGTAGGAGGGTTCCCCTTTCTCCACAGCCTCGCCAACATTTGTTGTTGTTTGTCTTTTGGATGGCCGCCATCCTTACTGGTGTGAGGTGATACCTCATTGTAGTTTTAATTTGCATTTCTCTGATAATTAGCGATGTGGAGCATCTTTTCATGTGTCTGTTGGCCATCTGTATTTCTTTTTTGGAGAACTGTCTGTTCAGTTCCTCTGCCCATTTTTTAACTGGGTTATTTGTTTTTTGTTTTTTGAGGCGTGTGTGCTCTTTATATATTCTGGACGTTAAGCCTTTATCGGATGTGTCATTTTCAAATATATTCTCCCATACTGTAGGGTTCCTTTTTGTTCTATTGATGGTGTCTTTTGCTGTACAGAAGCTTTTCAGCTTAATATAGTCCCACTTGTTCATTTTTGCTGTTGTTTTCCTTGCCCGGGGAGATATGTTCAAGAAGAGGTCACTCATGTTTATGTCTAAGAGGTTTTTGCCTATGTTTTTTCCAAGAGTTTAATGGTTTCATGACTTACATTCAGGTCTTTGATCCATTTTGAGTTTACTTTTGTATATGGGGTTAGACAATGGTCCAGTTTCATTCTCCTACATGTAGCTGTCCAGTTTTGCCAGCACATCTGTTGAAGAGACTGTCATTTTGCCATTGTATGTCCATGGATCCTTTATCAAATATTAATTGACCATATATGTCTGGGTTAATGTCTGGATTCTCTAGTCTGTTCCATTGGTCTGTGGCTCTGTTCTTGTGCCAGTACCAAATTGTCTTGATTACTATGGCTTTATAATAGAGCTTGAAGTTGGGGAGTGAGATCCCCCCTACTTTATTCTTCTTTCTCAGGATTGCTTTGGCTATTCGGGGTCTTTGGTGTTTCCATATGAATTTTTGAATTATTTGTTCCAGTTCATTGAAGAATGTTGCTGGTAATTTGATAGGGATTGCATCAAATCTGTATATTGCTTTGGGCAGGATGGCCATTTTGACGATACTAATACTTCTTAGCCACGAGCATGGGATGAGTTTCCATTTGTTAGTGTCCCCTTTAATTTCTCTTAAGAGTGACTTGTAGTTTTCAGAGTATAGGTCATTCACTTCTTTGGTTAGATTTATTCCTAGGTATTTTATTCTTTTTGATGCAATTGTGAATGGAATTGTTTTCCTGATTTCTCTTTCTATGGGTTAATTGTTAGTGTATAGGAAAGCTACAGATTTCTGTGTGTTAATTTTGTATCCTGCAACTTTGCTGTTTTCCGATATCAGTTCTAGTAATTTTGGGGTAGAGTCTTTAGGGTTTTTTTTATGTACAATATCATGTCATCTGCAAATAGTGACAGTTTAACTTCTTCTTTAAGAACATGGATTCCTTGTATTTTTTTGTTTTGTCTGATTGCCGTGGCTAGGACCTCCAGCACTATGTTAAATAACAGTGGGGAGAGTGGGCATCCCTGTCTTGTTCCCGATCTCAGAGGAAATGCTTTCAGCTTCTCGCTGTTCAATATAATGTTGGCTGTGGGTTTATCATAGATGGCCTTTATTGTGTTGAGGTACTTGCCCTCTATTCCCATTTTGCTGAGAGTTTTTATCATGAATGGATGCCTGAACTTTGTCAAATGCTTTTTCAGCATCTATGGAGATGATCATGTGGTTTTTGTCTTTCTTTTTGTTGATGTGGTGGATGATGTTGATGGACTTTCGAGTGTTGTACCATCCTTGCATCCCTGGGATGAATCCCACTTGGTCATGGTGTATGATCCTTTTGATGTATTTTTGAACTTGGTTTGCTAATATTTTGTTGAGTATTTTTGCATCTACGTTCATCAGGGAGATTGGTCTTTAGTTTTCTTTTTTGGTGGGGTCTTTGCCTGGTTTTGGTATTAGGGTGATGTTAGCTTCATAGAATGAGTTTGGGAGTATCCCCTCCGCCTCTATTTTTTGGAAAACTTTAAGGAGGATGGGTATTATGTCTTCCCTGTATGTCTGATAAAATTCCGAGGTAAATCCATCTGGCCCGGGGGTTTGGTTCTTTGGTCGTTTTTTGATTACCGCTTCAATTTCGTTGCTGGTAATTGGTCTGTTTAGATTTTCCGATTCTTTCTGGTTCAGTCTTGGAAGGTTGTATTTTTCTAGGAAGTTGTCCATTTCTCCTAGGTTTCCCAGCTTGTTAGCATATAGGTTTTCATAGTAGTCTCTAATAATTCTTTGTATTTCTGTGGGGTCTGTCGTGATTTTTCCTTTCTCATTTCTGATACTGTTGATTTGTGTTGACTCTCTTTTCTTCTTAATAAGTCTGGCTAGAGGCTTATCTATTTGGTTTATTTTCTCGAAGAACCAGCTCTTGGTTTCACTGATTTTTGCTATTGTTTTATTCTTCTCAATTTTATTTATTTCTTCTCTGATCTTTATTATGTCCCTCCTTCTGCTGACCTTAGGCCTCATTTGTTCTTCTTTTTCCAATTTCGATAATTGTGACATTAGACCATTCATTTGGGATTGTTCTTCCTTTTTAAAATATGCTTGGATTGCTATATACTTTCCTCTTAAGACTGCTTTTGCTGTGTCCCACAGAAGTTGGGGCTTAGTGTTGTTGTTGTCATTTGTTTCCATATATTGCTGGATCTCCATTTTGATTTGGTCATCGATCCATTGATTATTTAGGAGTGTGTTGTTAAGCCTCCATGTGTTTGTGAGCCTCTTTGCTTTCTTCGTACAGTTTATTTCTAGTTTTATGCCTTTGTGGTCTGAAAAGTTGGTTGGTAGGATTTCAGTCTTTTGGAATTTTCTGAGGCTCTTTTTGTGGCCTAGTATGTGGTCTATTCTGGAGAATGTTCCATGTGCACTTGAGAAGAATGTATATCCTGTTGCTTTTGGATGTAGAGTTCTATAGATGTCTATTAGGTCCATCTGCTCTACTGTGTTGTTCAGTGCTTCCATGTCCTTACTTATTTTCTGCTCAGTGGATCTATCCTTTGGGGTGAGTGGTGTGTTGAAGTCTCCTAGAATGAGTGCATTGCAGTCTATTTCCCCCTTTAGTTCTGTTAGTATTTGTTTCACATATGCTGGTGCTCCTGTGTTGGGTGCATATATATTTAGAATGGTTATTTCCTCTTGTTGGACTGAGCCCTTTATCATTATGTAGTGTCCTTCTTTATCTCTTGTTACTTTCTTTGTTTTGAAGTCTATTTTGTCTGATATTAGTACTGCAAACCCTGCTTTCTTCTCGCTGTGGTTTGCCTGATATATGTTTTTCCATCCCTTGACTTTTAGTCTGTACATGTCTTTGGGTTTGAGGTGAGTTTCTTGTAAGCAGCATATAGATGGGTCTTGCTTTTTTATCCATTCTATTACTCTGTGTCTTTTGATTGGTGCATTCAGCCCATTAACATTTAGGGTGACTATTGAAATATATGTACTTATTGCCATTGCAGGCTTTAAATTCGTGGTTACCAAAGGTTCAAGGTTAGCCTCTTTAGTATCTTACTGCCTAACTTAGCTCACTTATTGAGCTGTTATATACACTGACTGGAGATTCTTTTCTTCTCTCCCTTCTTATTCCTCCTCCTCGATTCTTCATATGTTGGGTGTTTTGTGCTGTGCTCTTTCTAGGAGTGCTCCCATCTAGAGCAGTCCCTGTAATATGTTCTGTAGAGGTGGTTTGTGGGAAGCAAATTCCCTCAGCTTTTGTTTGTCTGGGAATTGTTTAATCCCACCATCATATTTGAATGATAGTCGTGCTGGATACAGTATCCTTGGTTCAAGGCCCTTCTGTTTCATTGTATTAAATATATCATGCCATTCCCTTCTGGCCTGTAGGGTTTCTGTCAAGAAGTCTGATGTTAGCCTGATAGGTTTTCCTTTATAGGTGACCTTTTTCTCTCTAGCTGCCTTTAACACTCTTTCCTTGTCCTTGATCTTTGCCATTTTAATTATTATGTGTCTTGGTGTTGTCCTCCTTGGATCCTTTCTGTTGGTGCTTCTGTGTATTTCTGTGGTCTGTTCGATTATTTCCTCCCCCAGTTTGGGGAAGTTTTCAGCAATTATTTCTTCCAAGTTACTTTCCATCCCTTTTCCTCTCTCTTCTTCTTCTGGTACCCCTATAATACGGATATTGTTTCTTTTGGATTGGTCACACGGTTCTCTTAATATTGTTTCATTCCTGGAGTTCCTTTTATCTCTCTCTATGTCAGCTTCTATGCGTTCCTGTTCTCTGGTTTCAATTCCATCAATGGCCTCTTGCATCCTATGCATTCTGCTTATAAACCCTTCCAGACTTTGTTTCATTTCTGTAATCTCCTTCCTGGCATCTGTGATCTCCCTCCGGACTTCATCCTATATCTCTTGTGTATTTCTCTGCATCTCTGTCAGCACGTTTATGATTTTTATTTTGAATTCTTCGTCAGGAAGACTGGTTAGGCCTGTCTCCTTCTCTGGTGTTGTCTCTGTGATCTTTGTCTTCCTGTAGTTTTGCCTTTTCATGGTGATAGGAATAGTTTGCAGAGCTGGGACGAGTGACGGCTGGAAGAACTTCCCTTCTTCTTGGTTTATGGCCCTCCTCTCCTTCGAGAACAGTGACCTCTAGTGGCTTGTGCTGGGCAGCTGCACGCAGACAGGGCTTCTGCTTCCTGCCAGGCTGCTATGGAGTTTATCTCCGCTGTTGCTGTGGGCGTGGCCTGGTTTGGGCCTGTGCTCCAAAGTTGTGGAGTTGCTTTGGAGGGGGAGCGGCCTGGAGGCTATTTATCTCCCTAAGGGGCCTCCCTGCTCCCTGCAGCCCAGGGGTTAGGGTGCCCAGAGATCCCTGGATTCCCTACCTCTGGATTAAGTGACCCACCCTGCCCCTTTAAGACTTCCAAAAAGCACCCTCCAAAACAAAACGATGACCACAAAGAAAAAAAAAAAATTAAAAAAAAAAAAAAAAGTGGCCGCTCGTTTTTCTTTATTCTCCAGCTCCAGCCTCAGGCATCTGCTCACTGGTCTTGCTGCCCTTTTTCCCTAGTATTGGGGTCCCTATCCCTTTAAGACTTCCAAAAAGCGCTCGCCAAAACAAAACAGCAAAAAAAAAAAAAAATGGTCGCTGCTTTTCTGGTGTCCTCCGGCGCCAGGCCTCCAGTGCCCGCTCAATGTTCTTGCTGCCCTGTTTTCCTAGTATCGAGGGCCCTGCACTCTGGCCTGGATGGCGGGGGCTGGGTGTTCGGCAGTCCTGGGCTCCGTCTCCCTCCCGCTCTGCCTGCTCTTCTCCCGCCGGGAGCTGGGGGGAGGGGCGCTCGGCTCCCGCGGGGCCGGGGCTTGTATCTTACCCCCTTCGCGAGGCGCTGGGTTCTCTCAGGTGCGGATGTGGTCTGGATATTGTCCTGTGTCCTCTGGTCTTCATTCTAGGAAGGGTTGTCTTTGTTATATTTTCATAGATATATGTGGTTTTGGGAGGAGATTTCCGCTGCTCTACTCACGCCACCATCTTGGCTCCCTCCTTAATTGTGAATAGTATTTTTTTACAGGCCACTGTACTTTATTGAAACACATTAATTTATAAAACTTTATTTTGAAATGATTTTAGATTTACAGTAGACTTGGAAATATAGCACAGAGAGTTCCCATATTCCCTACACTATGCTTTTTCCAGTGTTGACATCTTGTATAACCATGGTGCATTTATCAGAACTAAAAAGATAACATTGGTATAACACTGTTAACTAAACTTCAGGTTTCATTCAAATATCACCATTTCCCACTAACATCCTTTTTCTGTTCCAGGATTTGATTCAGGATATCGTGTTATATTCAGCACATATTAATTTTTAAAATGCAGACCCAAGATCTTTAAAGTGAATAGTGTTTTTTTATTTCAGTTTCTAATTGTTCATTCCTAGTTTACAGAAATACAATTGACTCTGGCATAATTACTATGTATCCTGCAACCTCACCAAACTTGAATAGATTTTTTTTTTCCTGTCGATTCCTTGGGATTACTAAAGATAATGGGAATTTTTTTTCCTTTTCCAATTATATTTTGTTTCTTGTCTTATTACAATATTTAGAATCTTAGCACAATCTTATATAAAGGTGGTGAGAGCAGACCTCCATGGGCTTTTATTCTAACTTTAGAAGAAAGCATTTAGGCTTTCATCATTAGTTATATTTTGTGGGACATCTGAGTGAGGGTTCTAAACATGGCCTCAGTTTGTGTAGACACTGCATCTGGCCTAAGCAAAGCTTTCTCCTGTCGCTGTGTCTCTGGCTAGTTTGCTTTTGTAAAGGACTTTTTATTTAACTACTAGGATGCTGTTTTGTTTTATTTCTTGGAAGTTTACATTTACCAGGTGTTTTCTGTGGACCTATTGTATGTGATCTAGTTTGATGTTCACTATATTTTTTACCAGTTGAAGCTGGAGATGTCTCAGTCAGATCTGAGTTCTATTAAATATTTATACTGGAGAGACATTTAGATTTCCTTGGTAATGTTTTCGGAGTCTTAGCTAGATAAGATTTGGCATTGCTGGATTTTTTGAGCTGTTATTTTCATATTATTTTGGATTTGGCAGCTTTTTTGGTGTGAAGACTACTGGCTAGCTTTTGGTTCACTAATCTGATATTTATAGCCCCACTTAGGTAATCTCTCTTTATACCATTCTGTTGTTTTGTATATCTACTTTGATTTTGTTCAGATGTTTTTGACTGAGATTTTGGTCGGCTAGGTGTTTTCGATTACTCAATAGGTTTAGCTTAGTTTTTGGCTTACTGTTTTTTTGAGGAGAAGGAAATTGGGGTTGATCTAATTTCAGGTAATATAGGGATCAAAGAGGTTCATTACTTTTAATTAACTTTTGAGCAGACATACATTCATCAGACTTCGTAATTCTAGATTTTGGTTTAACTGGTAAGATATCTTTACATGAGAGGAGTAGCATGAAGATGAAGGAAATAAGAAGGGTGGGGGAAAGAATAATTTTTTTTTAATAGCTTGCCTTGTCTATTCATTTTGGGGATGGAAGGGAATTTCATATCTAGGTTATAACTTGGAGATTATAAGATGCCCTTTGTAGAGGGAATTTCATATCAAAGAATAACTTGGAGATGATAAGTTGACATTTGTACAGCTATATTTTCCCCAAAGAAATTAGACCTCAAAGAGTCAGGATCTCTGAATAAGTTGTGTCCTCTGAGTAACTACATTAACTCATTTGGACAAGTATAACTAGAGCCAAAATTTCCTTGTGTCCTTAAACAGAAAAGATCCATTATAAAACTGTACATTTATTTCAGGATATAATATAACATTAACACATTTTGGCTCACTAGCGAAGATTCATTATATATTTATAGGAATTTAGAGCAAGGACTTCCTTCCTTCCCTCCTTCTTTCCTCCCTTTTTATGTGTACATTTATTGATTCAACATCTATTGAGCATCATTTATGTACTAGGCACTAATCATGATTACATATAGATTTCACAGGATAATTAATTGATCTTATTTTTTCAACATGAGTTCATTGAATTAGATGTCTATCTTTTAAATTCCCTTGATATTGGCTCCTTTGTAATTGTTCATTTAGACAATTACTAAAGAGATTCCTAGTCAAAACCGATCTCTCCCTCTTATGTGCTCCCATAGCTCTCTACTGCTATTCACTTGTTTTCATGGCTGTCACTCCCACTGAAGTGGGCACATCTCTTTGCAACCTGTCTCCATAGCACCAGTGTAAGAGTTTTGCAAGAAAAATCCCTCAATAGAGTTTTGCTGTAAAAGATTTTTTATTTTACCTTTCAGAATAATGAAAATATAATTTTACATCTCTTGCAGATGGTATAGCATAACACTTATGGGAATCAGGTTGATCAGGAGAAGCCAGAAAGGCAAAGGAGCAGAATCAGATTTGCAAATTAATGTCAAGAATACCAAACAATTTCACCAAAGTGAGGAATATCAGAAATTCAGCATCGCCAGAGCAGGGTAGCACTGGAGGGATGTATCATAGGTAGGGAAGACTATGTCTGCAGTGGCCTCGCTCTGTGACCTTGACGTCTGCTGTTGCTGGGTTCCTGGTCAATATACCAAATCTACCAAACCACATTTTCAAAGTTTAACATACTGGAAAATGGTCTCAGTATTAGTAGTAAGTCTGGTATTATGCAAATCTCACCAACATCTAACATGGGCATTATGTTTTGAGAAATAGTACTATAATCAATCTTTTCATTGTTCACATTATGTGGAAGGAATATCTGACTAAAAGGAGCTTGGCCGAAGGAGCTACTCATTTTATAACACAGATTTTTTTCTTGAAAAGTTTATGTAAGTTGAATTTTCTGTAAATTAAATTAATTGTGGGGTATTGATACCTTTAAAGAGGTATATAAAAATTCTTAAATATAGAAATGCCTTTCTACTTCATATGAGTGTTTGTGCATCATACTTAATCAGGGTGGATGTTTTAGAGAGAAAATGGTACAAATACACACAAAAGTGGATTTGTTGAGAAGGTAATAAAGGTTAAACTTCAGGGCCAATCACTTGCTTAGGTCACTTCTACTCACTCCTTGAGAATGACCTCCACCCCTCTTTCCACCCTGCCAGTTGGTTTGGATGTCAAGACTGATGACACCACATTCCCCAGGGGGATATAAAAACATTTATTACTCACATAGTGAGGCTTTCTGGGGATATCCACATGGAAGCAAGTGGGTCCAGATGGCTTAAGGGAATCAAAGAGAGTGAGCTGAGCCTTTATGGAGGCTAGGGGTGGGTCTGGGGAAGAGTTCGCAGTGGGCTTGGAGTTTGCAAGGTCACACTGCCCTCAGGCACCAAAAGGTGTGACATGTACATTGGACTTCTTATCTCAGTTGTAGATATAGTGTAGTTAGGGGAGAGAATGAGAATTTAAAAGCTGTCCATGATCATGGAAGCAACCTAAGTGTCCATCAGTAGATGAATGGATAAAGAAGAAGTGGTACATATACAGAATGGAATACTATTCATCCATGAAAAAGAAACAAATCCTACCATTTGCAATAACATGGATGGAGCTGGAGGATATTATGCTCAGTGAAATAAGCCGGTGGATAAAGACAAGTGCTAAATGATTTCCCTTATTTGTGGGGTATAACAATGAAGCAAAACTGAAGAAACAAAAGAGCAACAGACTCACAGACTTTGAGAAGGGACTAGCGGTTACTAAAGGGGAGGGGTGGGGGAGGGAGTGTGGAGAGGGAGGAATAAGGGGATTGAGGGGTATTATAATTGGCACATATGGTGTGGGGGGATTCATGGGGAAGACAGTGTAGCACAGAGAAGGCAAATAGTGACTCTGTGGAATCTTACTACACTGATGGGCAGTGACTGCAATGGGGTGTGGGTGGGGACTCGATAATATGGGTGAATGTATTAACCACATTGTTTTTCCATGTGAAGCCTTCATAAGAGTGTATATCAATAATACCTTAATAAAAAAAGTGAAAAAGTGGTAAAAAAAAAAAGCTGTCAATGGTCAAACAAGAAAAATGGAGTCAGCTTCTTCATTATAAGAGGATACTGAGCAATGTGGGCATATGGTCATATATTTTTACAATATTTGCAGAAATATTTAACCATGATTGGTTAAGATCACTGTCTTTTTCCTCTTCATTCTGTCTCACTTCCATTTGTGTCTGGTGATATTGGAAGGGATGTTGCAGACATTTTGGAGAACAAGTTATGAGGAAGTTGAGATGGGAATACATTTAGATTGGAAATAATATGATATATTTATGTGGATCACAGTCACTTTTAGGTATACTATGTTATTACTAGCCTTCCTGATGTAAGAGAGATTTCTAGAAATAATCCTATTACCCATCATGTTAACTTACATGGCGTGGTGATATGAATGTGCAGAACCAAAGGTCTTATCAGAGTAAGAACATTTCTTAAGATAGCTAGCCCCAAAAGAAAAGTGGGTAGAGGAAGAGAAGCACAGTTTAAAATATGCAGAGCCAGAAGCAAGTCTGTACAAAATATTTCACTCATCAGATATATAAAATTGTGAACAGACGATTTAGTTCTCATTGATGCCCAGTCAAAATTGAAATGCTTGCCTTGATTATGCTGCATATACAATTATAAACTCCCATCTTTCATCTAGGTATCTATCAATCATATATCATCTATCTATCTATATCATCAAATATAATATCAGATTTTCTGTTTTTATAGTAATGAACCAAGCTATTGAAACAGTAAGTGTTTCATGGTGTTATGCTGCATGTTTTATGCATATTTAAGAAATATTAACATTGTCAAAGACGTTAGAAAATTCATAATAAATCACTGCAATTGAAGACATCATCAATAAACTGCCAACATTTAAAAAGTAAACATTTAAAAAGTTTAAGTAACTTCTACAAGAAAACTTGAAATACTCTGAAGTGTTATAGCTCATATATGAAATAAACTTGGTATAAGTTCCCCAGTATTGGATAATGATTTAAAAAACTAAAAAATTTACATGCTATTATAATAATAATGAGTTTTAGAGTTTAAATGAGATTTCTAAACTATAAATAATAAAGATACTTGAATCAGCCTGCTAAAGGAGAGCTGAATTATTTTTGCTTTTTGTAGAAAATGATAATAAAATTTGAAGAGGTGATCAAAGAGCTGAATTATTTTTGCTTTTTGTAGGAAATGATAATAAAATTTGAAGAGGTGATCAATGAATAAACAAAAAACACAGAACAAGAACTATAGACATCTCTTAGGTGGTTAATTATTAAAAATGTTATTTTGGGGATTTTGTTGGCCTTAAAATTTTGTAATTTGAGATTTCTTATTTTTTTTTCCTAAAAACAATCTTGTACATAATTTAAAATTTAAAATTTAAAATTTCGTATTATTTTCCTTAAGAAAAGCACTCAAATTGTGTAAGATTCAGACCCACAAAACCTGGATCTACCTTTTAGTGACAGCATAAGATTCTGGGGTCAGTTATCATTTATTCTCTCTCTTTAGGGATAGATTGCCACATAATGCAACCAAGAACAAAAGATTTATAAGTGTGACTACTGTTCTTACTTTTGCTAAAAAGCAAAAACATGTAAACAAAGATAAACTAGCCCTGTTTATCTAATGGCTATTTGTGGGGGGAAGAGAGAAAGAGAGAGCGTATGTGTGTGGGTGGGTGTGTTTGAGTAAGTATGAGTAGATGTGGGACAGTTGGCTTTATTAGTTGCTCTGTCTGGGATTAATGGTATAGAAAGAGGGCATGTCATAGTTTTAATGTCCATAAGTTTATAGCCTATCAAAAGTGTAGATGGAAAATGTGACTGCCTGGGTTCAAATCCTGGCTCTGATACTTTTAGGCTGCATTATGGGGGCTAATAATCATTTTGAGGATTAAATGAGTCAATATTTGTAAAAGTGTGTGGTGTTTGGCAGTACCATACAAGTGTTAAATAAAGCAACTTGTGTCAGGGGCGGCATGCATAGGTCTGTCCCATTGGCCAGTATCCCCGTCCAGGGGCACCAACCGGTCTGCGTCAGGTGAGGCTTTCAGGTGTCCCAGGCTAAGTGCTGACAGAACTTTTTTTGGTCTTTCCATTTTTATCAAGGTAAAATACTTTATAGTTATGATAATAACATAAAGAGGAAAAAGCTTCACTTCCCACCTACGTTCTCGAGGCAACTGCCTCCAATTCTTTTAGCTGTTTCTCCTAGTATTTACTTCCATATTTCAAAATCATAAGCTTAATAGTTATTTTAAAAATTGGTGATCTTTTTAATGAGGTATATAATATTCTTCCAGTAAAGTGTGTAAATGTTAATTTTTAAATGTGTTACTTCTCAAATGTTTCCATATCTGTTACATGTGTGTACACCTGTGTGCCAGAGACAGATCAAAACAGAAAAGATCTGCAGCTTTCCTTTCCAAAGGTTCTCTTTGCTCCCTCCAAGCCAGAACTCTCCCAGCATAGCTCACCTGGCACCTTAGACCAGGGTCTCAGCATCGGCACGACTGCTGGTGCTGGTGGGGGTGATCCTGTGCACTGGGGGATATTTAGCACAATCCCTGTCTTTATCCATTTGCACAGGCAGAAAAATGCCCCCTCACCCCGAGAACAAAGACGTCCCACCCTAATCCCTGAAACCTGTGAATATTTGCATCACCTTGTGAGGGGAAATTGACATATCAGATGAAATTAAGATTGGCTAGCTAACCAGTAGACTTTAAATACAAGCAGATTATCCTTATTATCCAGGCAGGCCCCATGCAATTACAAGTGTTCTTTGGTTTGGAAATGAGAAGCAGAGAGAAATGTGACAGTGGAGGAAGAGACCATGAGCCATGGAGTTCAGGCAGCCTCTAGAAGCTGGAAAGGTGAGGGAAAGAATGCTTCCCTAGAGCCTCAGAAAGAACACAGACCTCCTGTCAACTTGTTTTTAGTCCATGGAGATCTATTTTGGACTTCTGAGGAGACAGAGTTTTCTGGGTAATTCATAATGTTTTATTCTTTGGAAGATGATATTAAAAATTACTTAAGTAATTTATTCCCTGTTCTGGGCCAATAGTAGCTTAGGAAATTTTCCCTGGAGGAGGTCATTTACTTCCTATTTGATTGCACAGCTCCAAGCCATTTCTCTTATTAAAAAATATTTGCAATAATTTAATGTTTGTCTTCCCAGCCAAGTATTGAGCTCTGTGAGGACAGCAACCCTGTTCATTGCTGAAACCTAAGTGCAGTCCTGATGTGGTAGACATCTGATGTGGTGAATTACGTATAATTGTGAAGCATCAGGTGAAGCATTTTTCACTTTTTACCTACACCACTGTGTCATGGTGACTGCTGATGATCACACTCAGTGTGTCTGGCCATGGCCACATGACCAATGCAGTTGCAGTTGTTTCATTTGACAGAGCTTCCCTGTCCCAGGTTCTAAGCTGTCTCACCTTCTCCCACACCCAGCCTTGTATGTAAGATGCATGACATGTATGCACACACTACACCAGGGGATGCCATTAAGTGCTTAGGAACTCTGACAAAATTGATAAGGCATTCTTAGTCTATGACTCTATGACATGGCCTTTTCTTCAAGAGCTGTGGGCTTGGACATTTGGCAGTTATCTACCAGGTATCTATTCTCCCCTGTGCTTAAATGGAAATTTGGAAACTAATAATGTCCTTTTCTTTTAAATGGAGATCAATATGTATGCAACAATTTAAGACTCTCTAGAGGCTTATAATCTAGTCAGTTTCAGAAGGCACAGATAATCAGGATTCTAGAAGACTGTATTCTTTGGGGGGAATTGCGATCTCTGTGATGATCCCTATTTCAGCTGCCAATCTAGGCTGGCCGCCTGGAGGGACAAATTTGATAAGGAAGGATACTTGCCCATTTCTTGCCTCTCCCTGGTTGATTCAGTTCAATATTCAAGGGAAATCCTAGGATCTATGGAAATTTTCTTCTAATAGAACAAAGATGCCAAATGGCATTGTGGAAGTGTCTGGTTTATTAGATAGAGGAACAATGGTCTGAGGGGAAGTTCTGCAGGCCTGCTGGGTATGGTGCAGCTGATGGGCATTATCTTCCCTGGAGTTGTACAGTTTACAGCCTGTACAACATAGGGGTAGCTCAGGAAGTATGAGTGACAGGGAATAGGTTGTGTGGAGGGCTCTGAGTCTTGGGTGGAAGTTTTCCCTAACAGGGATAAATGAAACACCAGATTGGGAGAAAAGTTTGTAATAGGGGAAGATAGGTACACTGAATGTGAAATAAAGCTAATAGCAGACTTGAAAAACCCCTGAGCCCCTCTGTTCTACTGGAGTATCAGCACAATGTGACCCAGCAAATCCATTTTACCAAGGGCTCATGGCGGAATGCAGAAGAACTGGCCAGCCTGGCCTGGCAACTGAAGTAGGGCTCATTGCAGAGATGGTAGGTTGCCATTTTTGTGGGGAGACAAGATGATGGCTGCCAAAACTGGAAGGGAGAAAGTGCTCCTTGATGACAGGAAACACGTTTTGACTATGGTTGGTTGCACACAGGTCATACATATAACAAATAAACTCCTGTTAGTACTTATTTTCCAATGAAGATTGCATTGAGGATTAAACTGGACTTGGTGTGAATCTGTCTGGTTGCTGCTAGAGGGAACAGGAGAGGCTGCAGACTCTGGCCCCACACTGGGAAGTGGGTGGTTCTGGGTTTATTTGTCAGGCTTATGCAGTGTAGTGATTTTAGAAGCCTGATTATGGTGATGAAACTGACAAGACTGGGGAAATCTAGTATGTAGTACCCTAAAGTAGGAGTTCAGAGCTGTTTTTCAAAGGCCAAGTCCACATAGACACAAATACATATACTCTTAGACTTTTCATACATTCCATGAAGCATGAGTGTAATCTTTTGTTTAAAAGAATCAAAGAACAACAGAAACAAATATAAATCTTGAAATAATGGCAACATACCTGGTATTATTAGGTTGATTGGGCACAGGAAGTAAGTCTGTCACCATATTTGCTGGTTGTGCCTCTGAAAAGTAATTTTCTGCTATAATCAAATTTCACTTGAATTCTATTTTAATAAAATAAATAAAATTCTGCCTCAAGTCTATTTGGATATTTAGATTTGCTAGAATGGATAGAATGGACTTTTCACTCCAAAAATAAACCAGTCAATGAGGCCATTATTATAAAAAATGATAGAGTAATTTGAGAAATATTTTGAGGGGAGGAACAATTATCAATTTATTAAGATATAATTTCACATTTAAAGATTCCAAAGTATATTTATTTTGTATTTATATTGATATATTTATGCATGTATAATTTCTATTTAAATTTACTATTGTATATATTTTTCTTTTAATTGATATTATTTACTTTTATTTTATTACCTAGTTATCCCTATAGATATTCTTTTTTAGGGAAAAGGCAATAAAAATTGCATATGATTTTTATAATTTATTCTGCTGCCAGCTGTTTCCCTTCCAATGCGGGAGTCAGAAACTCTCATATTTTTTCTTGCCTACTTATTTGGCCTCAAGATTTGGAGCCAGGCCACTATGTGCTGATAGTTCTTCTCATTACATTTCACCCCTTTTTGCTTAACTCTCTACCCTAGGAGGATGACCATACAAACTCTATCACATGGACTCTCTGCCCATGAGATTTTGGTCATATTCCACTCATGAAAACAATAGGAGGAGAATGGTAGGAGTTCTGTCCTGCTCTCTTCCTGCTGTGGGTTACATAGCCTGGCAGTAGTAACCTTACTTAACAGCAATGGGGCCCATTGGGTGGCCTTTTCTCCACTATCCCAAATCTCCTTCAGGCGCTGGTATCATTTGATCCCTTTACCCCATCAAACCTAAGCACACTACCAGCTTCACTGTGATTAGATCCTGAATGCCTCAACATCCCTTGTTGGTTCATTTAATCCTGCCCCCACCCTTTAAATAATCCTTTATTAAAGACCTTTTTTTTTTTCATAAAGGGTTTCTGTTTCCTTCTGGGAAACTGAATTAACAGATGTTGGTAGGTAATAGGATAGAGTGGTAGTCATTGTGATAGCAATAGGTACATATTATTGCTCAAATGCTTTATTTTATTTGTTTTGTGTGATTGTTAGATCAAGATTGGTTCCACTGGAATAATTGAAATTCATTTCTAAGAGGTCAGAGAAGTTTGGATATAATTTCTCACATCTTCAACCAAAAATAGAAAGGAATTTCTCCCAAAGACTCTTCAAAACTGCACTGCTCAACATAGTTGGATTGAAAGTTGTAACTTGGATAGTGGTACTGGGCAATACGGTGAAGGGAGGGTTGGTTATAATTTGAGTAGCACCTGTGGTAGGTGCTGTGGTGGTGGTTTCTGCTGATGTTGTGGATGTGGGCTCTGTGGCTGAAGAGGTCGGTGCTGTTGAGGCAGTAGCTCCTGTCATAGTGATGGTGGGCTCTGTGGAAGTGATAGTTGTTGTGGTGGTTGTGAGTTCAGTGCAAGTGTCAGTGGTTGGGGTGGTGGGTTCTTCAGAAGTGGTGGTGGGCTCTGTGGAAGTGGTAATGGCTGGTGTGGTGGTGGTGGGTTCTGTGGGAATGGTGGTTGTTGGTGTTGTGGTGATGGGTTCTGTGGAAATGGTAATGGTTGGTGTTGTGGTGGGTTTTGTGGAAGTGCTGGTTGTTGGTGTTGTGGTGGGTTCTTCAGAAGTGGTGGTGCGCTCTGTGGAAGTGGTAACAGTTGGTGTTGTGGTGGTAGGTTCTGTGGGAACTGTGGTGATTGGTGTTGTGGTGGGTTCTTCAGAAGTGGTAATGGTTGGTGTTATGGTGGTAGGTGCTGTGGAAATGGTGGTGGTTGGTGTTGTGGTGGTGGGTTCTTCAGAAGTGGTGGTGGGCTCTGTGGAAGTGGTAATAATTGGTGGTGTGGTGGTAGATTCTGTGGTAACAGTGGTGGTTGGTGTTGTGGTGGTGGGTTCTTCAGGAGTGGTGGGCTCTGTGGAAGTGGTAATGGTTGGTGTTTTGGTGATAAGTTCTTCAGAAGTGGTGGGCTCTGTGGAAGTGGTGATGGTTGGTATTGTGGTGGTAGGCTCTGTGGAAATGGTAATGGTTGGTGTTGTGGGGGTGGGTTTTGTGGAAGTGGTGGTTTCTCTTTTGGTGGTGGTGGCTTCTGTAGTGGTTTTGGTTGTAGCTTTGGTGGTTGTTTTAATTGTGGGATTAGGTTTAGTGAGGAATGGATAAAAAGGATATTTAGAAATAAAGGGAAGTAGGGGTATTGGCAACATAATAGGCCCTGGAGGGAAAGGTCTTGGTTTTAAAGGTAGAATTGGGTAACCTGAAGAGGGTGGAGGTTTCCTAATAGGTCCCAGTGGAAGGTGTTGGGATGGGAGGTGCACTGGGTCAAAGGGGAAAGGAGAAGGATGGCGCCTTTGTGGACCCCGAGGATGAGAGGGTCGTGTGCGCCTTGGTGGACCCCAAGGAGGAGGTGGTGGAATAAGTCCTGGGCCATAGGGAGGGGAAAGGCGTGGTAGAACTTGTCCTGGTTCATAAGGCAGAAGACGTGGGGATAGCTGGCCGAGTAGATGTAGTCGCCTGGGAGCTCTTTGACCATCACTGTGCTGTAGCGATAAAAACCAAACAAAAACAAAACTAAGGTTTCTAAATTTAATTATTTGAAGTTCAAACATTAGTGCATGTACTTTTTATTCATACAGTCATATATTTCAATGAGAAAATAAGTTAGAAAAAAGAAGGAATAGAGAATGTCCCTTTCCTTCTAGAAGTCTGAGCTCTCAATGAAAACCAGGCTAGTATTAAATGCAAACAAAAAAGGAGACAACTTCACTCTCTAACCTGCAGGTTTAGAGGAGTTCAAATCATCTTGATTGCCTAATAACAGAGACTGCCTTTGGAGGTGATTTCACATGGATGCAAATGTTCCAGTGGAACTACTTGGGAAAATTCTTTCCTATTTCCCATTCTAAGAAGTCAGTGGTTTTCCAGGTTCCGAACTATTATGTAACTACTGAGAAACTATTATATACAGCACACCTTTTAAGGGGCTCAGGGAAACAGATTTAAGACATGTACTCTTCCTTACATGAGTCTGAAATCTAGTAGGAATTATAACCCCCTAAGCTATACTACAAGGCTATACAATAAAAAAATCTGTGGGAAGTAGTACCATGTGTTAGTCAGGGGGAAACAAGAGCGATGGATTGTTAGAGCCAATCCTTCTGCTGTGGTATGCTCCACTGAGGTGCTTATACCCTCTCTGTCTGTTTCCCCATTTCTAAAATAGTTCTAGAAATAGTTCCTACTTTATGTAGTGGTTGCTAGGATAATATATAATCTGTATGAAGTACTTAGGCATAGTAAAGTATGGTAAGGACTCTATATTTGAGCTATTTTGTTCTCTGTGATTATAAGGCATGGTGGCTTATCAATCTGGTAGAAGTTCTGGTATTAATAAATAGTGCAAAAAATTCTAGATGCAATAGCAGTTTGGAGGGAAAGATTTTGGCAAAAAAGAGGATTAAGGGTTGCCTTATAGAGAATTTAGCATTTGAAATGAGGCTTAAATAATAGAATAGAAATGGGAGGGAGGACTTCAAATTTAAAGAATGTTGTAAGCAAAGGAACAGGGTCAGGAAAATTTAAACCCTATTTTAGGCCATTTTGTCTGGACCAAAAGTTTCAGGATGGCGCATTACTGTGATCACTCTACTGGTGCCTTCAGCTCCTCACCTCTGTGTCTTTCTGCCGTATTGTCTGAGGAAATGTCAAACTTTTGGATCCACTCTGTACAAAATACTTTCTCTATTGCTCGTTGCAGGCTAGTGAACATTCCCCTTTCCCAGGGCATTTCCTCTCTTATTTATTGCCTTTCACTTTTCATTTCAACCTCTTTTTAATCCCTGCTTCTAGTCTCTCAGTCTACAGTACTGACTTGCAGCTCAGATGTTAAAGAATCCCATTCTCAACCTGCTGGGCCTCTGTAGGTATCATCACTAGCTCATCCTTTTCCATTCCTAGTCAGATTTGGGGAAGGTTAGGCTAGATTTTCTGTTTCTACCTTCTAATTTCCTATTTGCTATTTATCCTGTTCCTATCCCTAATATACAACTGCATCTCTCTTTTTTTTCTTTTGGTATCATTAGTGTACAATTACTTGAACAACATTATGGTTACTAGACTCCCCCCCCCACATACCCCATTACAGTCACTGTTCATCAGTGTAGTAAGACATCTGCATCTCTTTTAAAAATCTCAGCGATGACTCGAAAAATCTAGGTCATTTCAGAAGGAGCAATAGCTATGTTTTTGTCACATGACCTGTTTTTCTTTATCTACATTTATTCAAATTACTTGTGGATTATTGACCCAAGAGCTTCCAAACCACTTTCTGTCCAGGATCCTTTGACGTATGACCAAATGAAGATAAATAAACCAGGTTTATAAAATTCTCTCTTTCCTTGTAACTTGAACTAGGAGATGCTTGAGTCATGATCACTGTAATTTAATGTAGATAAAGTTGTCAAGAGGAAAAGGAGTTAATTAGTTTTTAATCATTTTGAGATTGAAGAGTTAATTAGGTTTTAATTAAAAATTGATGAGTTAATTAGGTTTTATTTGATTAGTTAATGAATAATTAGGTTTAAATAATTTTGAGGTTGAAGTCTCACAGCTGGAGAGTACTGAGTACAGATTTGGAAAGTACCAAATTTATTGGATCATATCTATAAATGAAAAGATAGTGAGGGAAGAAGAAATGACTGAGGACAAAAACTTGAGGATAAACAAGAGGAAGCTGAGCAGCTAGTGAATGGAAGGAGTAATGATGACACAGGTACAGCGGAATGGAAATCTTGCTCACAGTCACAGTGAGCCTCACTGAGTTGGTCTGTGGACCCTAAGCAGAGGTGGGAAGAGATCATGTGAAACATTATACACTTTGCAGCAAACTGTTGAGTGCCATCTTAATCATTTCTACCTTTTCCTATTCTCTTATGCAGCCTCTTACCAACTAGCTTGCCCTCTCCACTGACAAAAGATGGTAAACTTTATAACCCTAGAAAAATGATGAAATGTCTTCTTGGGTCTACACCTAGGGCTAATCACCTTTAAAAAGAAAGGCTTATTGGAAATATGAAAAACTGGCTCTTTTGAGTTACATTTTCCTTATTCATTAAAAGAGGATAATAATAACAATCAGAATGGATTGTTAGGGAGTTTAAATACTACACTTTTGTAATATACTTCCCGACATAGATTAAGTACTCCGTAAGTGGTAGCTTTTAATATTATTGTTATACAGCCTTCCCATATTCAAATTTAATTGTACTTCTCTGTGGTTTCATCATCTGATGGTCTAAGTCATTAAGAATGATTGAATGGAGCGACAGTCCCCTGAGGGCAGATATTTTTGCCTGATATCGCTTAATGTTACAGTCCCAGCAGGTAGAATAGTTCTTGATATGCAGTAGGAGTTAAAAATTATGTAGTGAATGAGTGAATGCATTTACTAAAAGTTAACTAGTTGAAGAAATAATTCTAAAGAATTAGGAATGTTAAATTGTTTAGTGATAGAAATTCCTCTTTTCCAACTGCGATGTTTTAATTTCTGTCCAGGTATTAATTAGTCAAAGCTAAGCCTGATACTTAGAATCTTTAAAATAATATCAGTAGTGCTCAAATCTGAGGAATTACAATGTCAAAACCAGTTTCTAGGTCAGATAAATAAACTTTTGGGCAACATATTGGTATTCAAGTTCCTGAGAGAAGATGGAAGATCAAAGTTCTATTCATTAAGATGCCTTATTTGTAGCAGTCCTTTATTGTGGTATTTGCGTTCCACTTTCTCCTTTCATGCCCATGTAATTTCAGTTCTTAAGTACAAATTATATCTTGAAATGTATTTGGCATTATCCTCTTGCTTGGATCTAGTGTACCGAGAAGAGTACTAGTCTGAATATTTCAGCAACAAGTTGATGGGTAAAATTCAAGCTTTTCTGAAGTATGTTAAGGAGTTTTATTTTTAATTGGCTGGAAAAAACAAATCTTCAGTGCAGGAAAGTATTTTACCTGGTTTGCGTTGTTCACACAAATAATTATTTGGATGTACCTAAGAATATACCTAAGAATACTTAATTGGACCAATTAGAAGTTATATCCAATGAAGAGTCTTTATCTCAAACATTTATTCTTTTCAGAAATCTCCACAAAAATTTTACAGATATGTTTTAAATTAGATATGAATAATTAGAAAGCTTGTGATATGTTTAGTAAGTTAATTATAAATCCTTGAGCAAAATGTGCTTGATGAAGATAAAATTGAAGTGTTTTTTTAATGTAATAATGCAAACCAAGTGATTTCTCACTTTTTTCCTGCTGATACATTGTTTGATGATCTTATGTGACTTTTTTACAAAATGTTACTTGAATTACTTATTTATTTTTTGATGTATGAACAGTAATTCAGTTTTCAATTTTCAGTTGCTCTATTCTATATTGGTTATAATGATGAAGTGGTGAGTCAACACACGCAATTCTAGGATTTGGTAATAACAACCCAAAACTGTTTTATAAACATTTTCTTTGGTCCCAAAAGATCAGTAGCTGAAAGCCACACGTTATGAGGAGAGAGTATTTCACAGTGGTTATGACCTAAGTGCAGGAATTTGAGAAACGTAGGCTCTGTCTCCTCCACCTTTCTCCTCTCCTTCCCAGAAACATTTGTTGAATGGCAACTATGAACATTGCACATATATCTATTAACTAGACAGGTCCTTACCTTCATGGAGATTTTATTCTAATGAAGGAAAAAAGATAGGAAACAATGTAACTGATGTATAGAATGTACAGAAATTGATGTATAAGATCAAGCAGTGATAAATGCCATGAAAAAAAATTAATTAGGGACAAAAAATTAAGATCAAGCAGTGATAAATGCCATGAAAAAAAATTAATTAGGGACAAAGTGGTCAAGACAAAGCCTTTCTGAGGTGAAAATGTTTTAGAAGAGTAACTGAAGTTTAAAAGAAATCATGTGGATACTGCAGAGGAGAGAATTACAAGGAGAAGAAACAACAACTCCAAGAGTGTGATTGGCAAGTTCAAGGGACAGAGGCATCCACTGAGGCAAAACTTGGGGAGTTGGGCAGAGAGGGGTAGGAGACGAAGCCAGATGGTTGAAAGTTGGGGAGAAGACCATGAGGGTCTTGTAGGTAGGGATATGAACTTTGTACTTTATTCTATCACAGAAAACCATTGGAAAGTTTTGAAAAGGGGAGTGACATGGTCATATTTACTTTATAGAAAGATCTTTCTAGTTGTGTGGAGAACAGACTGCCAGGGGCCAGAATGAAGACAGGGAGATTGGTTATTGTTGCCGATGGCGAGAAATGGTCAGGTTATGATTTGAGGGAGAGCTGGCAAAATTTGTTAAAGCAGTGGGTCTGGTAAGTGATAGAGTCAAGAAGGACTAGAAGTTTTTTGGCTGAAACAGCTGGGTTTGTGGTTATAGAGCAGAATAGAAAGGGTATGAGGAAACTGTCCTGTGATGTTAGGGGTCCGGAAGAAAAAACGTGTCTAGAAAACAACAAGGAGTTGCCAGTGAAGTAGGAGAAAAATCAGGAGAAGAAAATGGGGTTGAAGAAAAATAGTAACTCATTTTAAGTAGGGTATAGATCATGTCAATTGGCAAGGACTGAAAACTGACTACTGGGCATTTCCTTTAGTTCCTTTAGGAGTACTATTTGACCAGAGCAGTTTAATTCAAGTGATGTGGGCAAAGTCTGCTTGGAGTAGGTTTAAGAGAGAAAAGAAGAAATGAAGATGTGTAATAGGAGGAAAGGCAAATTATATGGGCACAGATCAAGGCAAGTTAAAATCTGGCTTCCCCAAGAATGTACTCTGAGCCCACTCCCTCTCCTTCAATCCCTACTCCAACACTACCATATAGGATAACTGTTGTTTCTCTGAGGTTCATTTTATTCTATTGATGTTTATGGCTATGGAGGTTATTACTTGCTATATTGTCTTATGTATTTTTTGATCTTCTATAGAACATAGCCAAATTCATTCCAAAAGGTCGAATTAACATAAGTGTTTCTTGAGTGAATGACCTCCCTTTTTCTGTTTTTATTTTTTCTTAAGTGAAAAATCTAAAATCTATGTTTTCTTAAGTGAAAAAATAAAGAGTAAGGCAAACTTTACTCTTCAGCCAATTTACAGGACATTTTAGCTGTAACAAATGTGTTTTCAGACATCAGAAAGGCTTTCTAATTTTAAAGTCTTTACAAATATTTTCAATAAAAACTATTGTACAATTAATGATTGTGCATTGATGCCTTATGTTGTCCTTTTAGAAAATTTATCTTGCAGCTCCAACTTTATGATTTCCCATTTCCTGTAAGCTTAAAACATTTGGTAAGCTTAAATTACATTTTTCTGACAGCTTGATTGTAGTTCTTTGGGAAAGAAAAAAAAGGATGAGATATTCCTAGATAAGAGACAACTCTCCCAGATTCTACCTGCCCTCTGTCCCTTCATGCCCACAACTACTGACCAGATGGTTAGTCATATGGAAAAGAGAAAGAAAAAGTAAAATAGGAACAAGTCTATAATGATTGACATCTTGACACTATATTGTTCTATAAAGTAGAATGACATCATTGGTAACAAAACTCTGTTGAAGTTATAATTAATAAGACATGCATCAAGAATATTTAGGACTGGGGGAACTTACCACAAAACGTGCAAAAAGAGCCAACAGGCTGAAGATGAAAGTTAATGTTTTCATTCTTTGATGTTGCCCTAAAAGCAGGCCAATGATTGTCCATGGTTAGTCAAATTAATCAACATCATTTTACTTAATTTAAAATAAAAATTTAGAAAGGATTCTAGCACATGTTTTATAATATGATAAAAAATAACACTATAGCCTTTTAAAGAAATGCTTGGCATTGTGGAGAAGGAAGCAGGATATGTGCACAGTAATATTGTTATATTTATGATATTTTATAACAAAACGGTGGGACTTTTATTTTATGGAAGGCAATTCCGAGATAATTGTTCAAACACATTTTGTAAATAAAAACATTTTGCCACCAGTGTTGACTACTTCAGAAAGACATAACTTATTTGGGGGTACTTTTGATGTGTTTATTAAAATTAGACAAAACAAACAGACTTGTGTTGATTTGTGACCTGGATAATTTCAATGTGACTAAACTATTGTAGAAAGTAACTTCTTAGTGCAATTATTTAAAAAAATGTGGTTCCTCTGATAGGTTTATCTGAAGGGAAAATAATTGGACAGTGTGTATCTTTGCTTTAACGTCATTTTACTAAGGTATTATTGCCTTGACATGTTTTTTCCCAAGTGTTTCCCAAAAGCCAGTGATTGTCCATCAGTGTCTGAATAGGAAAATGAGGTTTTGTCCTTAATTTGACTGTAGTTTTTAGCAGTATCACAAGTGCACGGCTGTGTGTGTTCTGGGAAGGCTGAGGTCAAGCACCGTCATGGTGGTAGATCACCTTGGGGTCGGTGTGGTGTCTGCCATCTGCACAGGCCTTAAAAATAACATAGGAAGAGAGGTCCATGGATCCTACAGCTGTATACTTATGAGGCCACCCCCTTAAGTTGATTTTCCTAAAATGCTCTTTTTAAAAGTCACTTTAAAAATAAATAAAAACCCAACTTAAAAATAACAGAAATGTGAATCTGTATGTGTCTTTAAGACTCTTCTACTTAAGATTGACTTTAGAGACCATTAAAACATATTAGCAGAAAGAATCAAGAATGTGCAATCGGGTATAGGTTGTGCAACCAATCAACATGAATGTTTTTGAGACACTCAGAAATTTGAAAGACTTGGTGAGCTTAAGCACTTACAATACATTAAAAAAAAATACATCTGAGTGTTTTAGGTAGCATGACTATTTCCATTTTTTTTCAGCTTTCTTGAGGTTTAATTTGCAAAGTTGTAAGATATTTAAAGTGTACAACAGGATTTGATATATGTATATACGTGAAAGGGGTCTCCTTACTGAGTTAACAGGACCATCACTGTGCATATTTACCCCTCCACTTTTCCTCTGGTGAGAACATTTCAGTTCTATTTTCTTGGCAAATTACAATTATATGATACTGTGTTATCAACTATAGTCACTGTGTTATACATTAGGTCCTCAGTCCTTATTCATCTAATAACTGAAAATGTATACTCTTTTTCAACCTCTCCGTATTTTCCCAACTCCTTAGCTCCTAGTAACCACTTTTCTACTCTCTGTTTCCATGAATTTGACCCTTTAAATTATTTTTTTAGATTCCAGATATGTGATACTGTGTAGTATTTGTCTTTCTCTTTCTAGCTTTTTTCACTTAGCATAAACCCTGCAGGCTCATCCATGTTGTTGCAAATGACAATTCATAAATAAATAAATAAATAAATATATCATGTATCTATTTTACACCGTGAGAATCCTGTGTTTGAGAATATGAACAAAACTTAGAATTTTAAAGTCAAAATCCTTACATCTATATTCCTAAGTACCTACCTGAGCAGGAGATTCTTCTTTGGAACAACCAAACTGTTGCTTAATCTTACTTTTGCCAGATAATCAGTTTAGCCACAATTTGAAAGCTCAAGAAGAAAGAATTTCAACAGAAAAATCTCCCTTCTTAAATACCTCTGTCTGGATTTCTATTGGAGTTAAGAGAAACGCTGAAGGAAGGTAACCTGTGTTGTTTTTTTTTTTTACCAAACAAAGAAGTGACAGTTGCAATCACCGGTTTGGCAACTTCATCCCTAGAGCTACGATCCAATCACCATCTAGCAGAGGCCTTGGGGAAGCATGCAAAATGCTCTAACACAGTGGATTTCAACTTGACTGCACATTAAAACAACCTGGGGAGCTTTTAAAAAATTTCCAATTCTCAGACCTTATCCCAGATCAATTTTTCAGAATCTGTGGGGCACGAAGTCGGGCAAAAGTATTCTAAGAACTCCCCTGCAATGACTTTGAAGTGAAACTGTTTGAGAGCTACTACCACAAGTAGTGTGGGTTCTTTTGTTTCCACTGGACACATGGGTCAGAAATGACATATATGTAGTAAGGGTAGGCTTATTTGGGAAGAAGGTTTCTGAAGAATGGGAAAAGGAAGCAGTTGAAATATATACCTGGTCTCAATTTTGGAAGAAAGAGGAAAGATCTCATGCTAGGTGAGGGAGAATTAGGAAGTGGTCTTCAAGTTTCTTAACCTTAATTTCATATTTATTTCCTAGACTGGTAGTTTGATTTAAAGGTACTGTAAACAGGGATCAGCTGCTTAAAATATCAAACATGCAGAAAGTGTTTAATATATTTTTCTGTAGGAATAGCTGGACTACCTAAAGGGCAAGAAAATACTTGAAGATATATCAGGTTTTGTAAGCATGTGGTCTTATTACCATTATCTGAATGATATAAATGGGTACAATATACACTAGCCTAGCAAAGATGGTGGGTTTGAGAAAATTCTTAATTTATGGTCAATGAGTACAGTAAATCAGACAATTTTTTGTTGTTAAGATGAATCTAGGTCCTGAAAGATTTACCTTGGATTTAACTAATAATAAATATGATACATTTATTCACTTGAGAAAAAATTACATATGCTAGATGTTATGCTTTATTCTTTAATAGCTATAATTTGTTGAATCCTTACCATATCCTAGACTGTGCTAATAACTTCATGTGGATTAGGTCATTTAATCCTCACAATAACCCCTTGCAATTTATGTTAATGCCAGATTACTGGTTGGAAATTGAATCATAGGGAAGGCAGTAACTTGCTCAAGTTTGCACAAATATTTAAGGTAGAAATTGACCTTAAATTTGACACATTTTAGAGTTTGAATAATTTTCCGCTGTACTCTTTTGTTGCCCAAATCCAACTGATCTCCAGGTACTCGACTAATTAACATACTTTAAAAAATGACAGCACTTATTGAAATATGGATGCAATCCATTAGTAATCTGTGACACCAGTTTAGAGACTAGTAAATTTAAAGAACTGATAGAGCAGAATAGAAAACAAAATGTCAGATTACATTACATGTAAATTTTTTTTTCAAGAAATGTTTTATGGTTATACATGTGGGTATATAGTGAGTTATTATGTGTATCACATATCTTTGAGTTGTAGTCAGAAAAATGTGAAAGCCTTTTGTTACAGGGTAGTTAAGTGGTGTGTGTGCGATGAAGTTAGGTAGCCTGAATTGAAATCCCAACTCCCTTCTTTTGTTGAGCTGTGTGTTGCATGGCCAGCTACTCAATCCATGTGTCTCAACATCATCATCTTCAAAATAAGATAGTACTAATTTTCATTCATAGAATTGTTCTGAAGACTAAATGAAATTGGAATTATAAAAGTCTGACCAATCTGATTAGTGAATGTTAGTCTTTCAATAGGAATTTCTAACTTACCTCATTTAAAAAATATCCTGGTATGATAAGTCTCCAGTAATTCAGGGTTCATGTCTATTTACTTTTTAAAGTGATTTAAAGGCTTTTGGTAGTGACGGGGCATTAAGCTGAAATTGATCTGAAACTACTCAAATCAAATTTTCTTTGCCTTGTCATATCTTTGCTAAAGGTCTCATGTAGTTGACAATGACAACTCATGCACAATTTATTAGTTTGCTAATTGTTTTGACACTATTCCATTGCTGTACATTTACATGGCTCAGCAAATCTAAGTCATTGCTGAATACTTCGTGAATCATTGCCTTCTCTAGTAACACTCTCATTTTGGGAGAAAGATAACTTTTCTATATCCTTGGTGCTGTAAATTTTTTTGACGCCAAGGTATATTTTCAGTTGTGTGTCAGAATACAAGTTATGATTTCTAGTTGTAATGGAACATTGGCTCTGAAGGATTTAGGATGAGTATTGCCAAAACTGAAACAATTTCTGCCTGGGTTTAGCTAACAAAGGATTGGAGTGTCTGAAGCAGGCAGAAGCACAGTTCTTTGGAAAACAAACACTTTTACTGAAGTGAAATTCTAATTAAAACCTGACTTTAAAAGACCTTGTCTAGATGTTTTCTAAAACAATACCCAAAGTAGCAGTTGTCTTTTGTCACAGGAAACTCAGGTTGCAGATGGAGTCTCACTGCTGTTAATGAGTAAAATCAGTTAACAAATAAAAATGTTTTCCACAGAAATCTATTTAGCAGAATTAAAGTCAGTGATTTATGTTTCCTTCCCTGTTACAATGGCCCTTTCCTTCCTCTAGTTTTCTCAGTTCTTGCATCATATACTTAGAGGCTATGTTTTAAAACAAATTTTACATTGTTAACATTGCTGAATTGATCCCTTTGTATTAGGAAATTTGCCTTCTTCTCTCTGGTAATCCTCTTGTCTTTAAATCTATCTTGTCTGCTGTTAGTATAGTTACATCAGCTTCCTTTTGGATAGTGTTCTGCATGGCGTAATTTTTTCCATTCCTTTTTATTCCCCATTCATTCAGTGTCTTTATCTTTAAGGAGAATCTCTTGGAGACAGTATATAATTAAAAAAAATTAGGTCTGACGATCTTTATCTTTTAATTAGATAATCTAGTTTGCATTAAACTTTAAGTACTGATATCTTTGCTTTTAAATTTGTTATTTTACTTTTGTTTTCTGTGCCCCATTTGTTGTATTTCTATTTTCTTTCATCTTTTGTTACCTTTTTAGGATTAATTAGGGAAGTTCTTCCTTTCTCCTTGTTAGCAATACATTCTCTTATTATTATTTTAGTGATTATCCTAGAGATTAAAACATGCCTCCTTGGTTTACTCAAATCTGTCTTAAATTAGTACTTTTATACTTCCTAGGCAGTGAAAGACCCTTACAACAATTTAACTTGATTTACTTTTTTTTAACTTTTATGCTATTATTATAATGAATTCTAGTTCTACATATAAAACTAAATAAGACTTCATTGATATTTTAAAAATAGTCACCATTTATTTAGATGTACCCATATGATTATGCTTTTCAGTTTTTAAATTTTTTCCTGCATTTCATATTTCTGAGATCATATTCTTTCAGTTTGAATATCTCCCTTTAGAATTTCTTGTATTGTGGGTTGATTGGTGACATATTCTCAGTTTGTTTGAAAATCTCTTTAATTTGCTTCATTTATATATTCTTCCATATATTCTCTCCATATATACACAGAAGGTTGCCTTTTCATTTTGTTGATGGTTTCCTTTACTGTGCAGATTTTTAGTTTGATGTAGTCCCACTGGTTATTTTGCTTTTATTTCCCTTAACTGGGGAGACATGTCTGGAAAAAAATTGCTCATGCTATTTTCAAGATATTTTTGCCTATTTTTTCTTCCAAGAGTTTTATGGTTTTGTATCTTGTATTTAGGTCTTTAATCCATTTAGAGTTTCCTTTTGTGTATGGTGTTAGGGTGTAATCCAGTTTCATTCTCTTGCATGTAGCTGTCCAGTTTTCCTAACCCCAGTTATTGAAGAGGCTGTCTTTTCCCCATTGTATATTGACTATATATGTGTGGGTTTATTTCTGGGCTCTCTATTCTGTTCTATTCATATATGGGTCTGTTCTTGTGCCAGTACCATACTGTTTTGATTATTACAGCTTTGCAGTATAGCTTGATGTTAAGGAGCATGATCCCCTCAGCTCTGTCCTTCTTTCTCAAGATTGCTTTCACTGTTCAGAGTCTTTTGCAGTTCCATATACATTTTAGGTTTATTTGCTCTAGTTCATTGAAAAATGTCATTGGTGTTTTGATGGAGATTGTACTGAATCTGTAAATTGCTTAGGGCAGGATGGCCATTTTGACAATATTAATTCTTTCTACCTATGATCATGGAGTAGATTTCCATTTATTTGTGTCTTCCTCAGTTTCTTTCATCAGTGTCTTACAGTTTTCTGAGTACAGGTCTTTCACCTCCTTGGTTAGGTATATTCATAGGTATTTTATTCTTTTTGATTAAATTGTAAATGGAATTATTTTCCTGATTTCTCTGCTAGTTCATTGTTAGTATATAGGAATGCAAAAGATTTCTGTATATTGATTTTGTATCCTACAACTTTGCTGAATCCAGTTATTAGTTCTAACAATTTTTTGGTGGAGTCTTTTGAGTTTTCCATGTATAATACCATGTCATTTGCAAATAGTGACAGTTTTGCTTCTTCCTTGCCAATTTCGATTCTTTTTATGTCTTTATCTTATCTGAGTGGCATGGCTAGGACCTCCAGTACTATGTTGAATAAAAGTGGTGGGTCTTAGCAGGACTGAAAAGCATGTTGGTCCACCTTAAGCAACAGGAGTCTTGGCCACAGAACTCCAAATCACCCTTGGGTCCAGCCCTGTTCATCATCAAAGCCAAATGCAATGTGGACTTGTCTTGTCAGAGCAAACCCTGAAGGCCAGGTGTACCAGAATCCTGAGTGTTTATCAGCTCCCCACTCCATTTCTCTCCATTCTGCTTGTGGGCTGAGATGGGGGTTGAGCTTGGGTCTCTATTGATGCCCTTTACTCTTCTCAATGTGGTCTGCTCTCCTTCACCAGGTGTAGATGGTTTGTTCTGCAGTCTTTAGGTCATTTTCAGGGTTAGTTTTATTCTATGTAGTTTCTTTCTCAGTTTCTACATGTGAGAAGTTTATCAGAGTGACCTCCTATTCTGCCATTTTCCTCCAAGTCCCCCATTTTTTGCTTCATTTTTGGAAGATATCTTTCTGGATATAGAATTCTAGGTTTCTAATTACTTTCTTTCAGCACTTTAAAAGTGTCATTCTGTGTTTTCTGCCACAATATTTATTGGAATTTTTTGGATTTTGGGGACAACATATACATATTTCAGTGAGCTACTTGTGATATCAAAACAGCAAGTTGCCAGTTTGCATGGAGACCAAAGCAACAGGAGGCTCTGCAGCATATCCAGGGTACAGTAGCAGCTGCTTTTCAGCCTGGGCCTTTCATGGTTTAGCAGATATCATGGTAAAGTGTATGTAGCAAATGGGGATACTCTATGAACCCTCTGGCAAGTAAAAAAGAAGAATTACAGTGAGACCTAGAATTTGAAGACAATCCATTCCTTCTGTAAATAACCAATGCCTTTTTGAGAAACAACTCCTGGACACCTGATATCAGGTTAATTAAACTGTACCTCATCTATCATAAAAGGGAAAGAGATTATCTGCACGGGAATAGACATGTCTCTGGGATATGGATTTGTCTTTCTATCCATGATACTTCTTGTATAATCATGATCTATGGACTTACAGAATGCTGTATTCACTGGTATTCTACCACAAAATCTTTCTAATCAAGAAACTCATTTCACAACAAAGGAGTGTAGAATAAGCTCATGCTCATGGAATTCACTCTTTTTATCACATGTCTTCACATAGAAGCAGCAGGTAGCCTAATAAGATAGTGGAATAGCCTACTGAGGACTCTGTGATGCCAGTTGAGAGTACATACCCTCTAAGGATAGGGCTTTATTTTATAGTGTATGTATATACTTTGAATCAGTGACCAATATATGTGTACATCTCTCCCATGGTCAGAATTGATGAGGTCAGTGATCAAGGTAAAATGGGTAGTGGCTATTCTCATTATTATACCTAATAGTCCACTCACAGAATGTTTGCTTCCCGTCCCTAAAACTTTGAGCTATGTTGGTTTGAAGATCTTGGTTCCCAAGATAAGAATATTTTTCTCAGGCCATTTTGGTCTCCTTATACCATTGAACATAGACAAATAAGAGGGTGACCCTAAATGTCTAAGTTGACTGATCCTGATTAGTAAGGGGGAAATTGGGTTGCTGCTATAAAAGAACAGGACTATGGAATCCAGGCGATTCTCTCAGGCACTGCTTATTACATCCATATTCAATAGTTAAATCTAAGGGGAAATTACTATGACCAAGAACATGTAGGATCACTGAAGATTTAGATACTGCAGGAATGAGAGTTTGAGTGAACCCATTAGGAAAGAACCTTGGTCAGCTGTTGAACTCAGTTTGCAGTTTTCCCAACACTGGCAGAAACAGAATAATTAAATTGTCTCTGTGATGTCAGGACCAACCCTCCATAGTGGACAGGGTCTTAGACCAAAAAGACCCCTCTTCTAAACTCAGAGAGACCAGCTCCAACCAAAAAGTTCTGCTTTTTCATAGGTTTGTATCTTATACCATGGGTCCCCTTCTTTAAACTTCTAAGTTTTTTATAATTCCAGACATTACCCTTCTTCCCTTAACCTTAGGGAACCATGACTGATTAAATGGCCACAGTACCTACTCTCTCTACTAGTAGCAGTGGTCCTGGGTTCAAGATGATTCTCAAAATAACAAAACACCATAATCTTCACCAAGTACAAGTTTATTTAGCATTCACTTAGGAAGTACACAAAACAGGTAATAAACACAGCACACTTGGCAATAGCTTGGTGGAGAATTGGTGAATTTTAGGCTTCCTACGTCCCAGCCACTCTAAACCTGAGATCTGCGTGGTCCTGAGAAACAATAATGAATGTGAATGGAATGTGTGAGGGTTTAATGCTTATTGTTTGCAGGGAAGTTGGATGTAGTTAAAGGGCCATGGCTGGCTGTTCTGGAGGCTCAGGCTAGAGGGATATTTTTCTGGGAATACTATGGCCAGTCTAAACTATGGCAAACTTATTTGTAAATGTGGTCTTATTTGTTCTTCCTCATAGCCAGAATGCTGAGAATCACAGGTAAAAAAATAAAATTTGTTAAAGATTGCTCTTTCAACCCCTTATGTAACATATATTCCTCTGAAGTGAATTCCATTCAATTCTACAGACTTTCTGCTTATTATAGTTACCTTTTCCTATTTCCTTTGACAATGATATTGTTACTTGGCTAAAATCATCCTGAATTACTTAAGTATTCAACTGGGTGTCCCATCCATCCAATGTCCTCTTATCTCTGACTTTTTCATTTCTAATGACCTTTCTCTTCACTTCAGCTGTTTACTGCCACAGTCAAACCTTAGGTTGCTACTTCCCTAATTTATTCTTTTAAGTCAACCATTCAAAACATTTCATTCAGGGACAACAGCTGCCTCTTTTCCAAGCCTATATGTTCAGCAATTCCCACTTGCATCCCACCTGAAATACCAGCCCACTGATGCTTTGACTTTCTTGCAATCTATCAGCTCTCTGTTCTTTTCCTCTTTACTTGACATAGATTTAATGGTAGAACATTAAAGCAACATTCTTTCTAATATCCTAAATCAGTATTTAAAATTCTTTTGATTGTGAATAGCTATAAGAAAAACATAGAAAAATATGGCCCAGATGCACGCCCATGTTTAACAGAGCAAGGGGTTGTGTAATGCACTCTGTTACACTCCATTCCATTCCATCCTAGACTATCTCATCAAATTACATTTCATCAAAACTCGTTCCTATCCTGCATGGAGAACATATTCCCTGACATGGATAAGGTGTAAGAGCCCTTCATAATCTGCTTTAGTGTGTAGAAAGTAAAACAATCAATCATTAATTGTTTCTTTAGTTATGAGTGTGTACTAAAAACCAAGAATGATTTTGGAAATAACTTATATGTGTATCTTAGAACCAATCAATTTATCTATCAATCATATACCTAGGAACTCACAATGTATTTTAGAAAAGATTTTATAAAAACAAAATATAAGAAAAACATATTTGAAGAATGAATTATTTGACACTAGTATAAATGTTGTACAGGGAATTGAGATAGAAAACTATGGATTTTTTCCAGTCATTTCCTGATCGTTACAGATCCAGTATATGCAAATGGATGATGATCTATCTTCTATGTTATTGCAGGTCACAGTTTTACTTAAATTTTGTCACTGCATAATATGCCCTTATTCTTTTCATCTTATTATTTCCACATCCTCACCACCCACTATTTGATTGCTAAACCATTTCTTAGTCTCTCTCTTCTGTTAATGTAGCACTGTACTTCAAAAGTTCCTTGTTACCAATTTCCTTGTTAAAGAAGGCTACAGGAACAAATATACCCCAAACAATAACTCAGAACAACAGAACCTAATTTCTTGCTCATAAAACTTCCTATTGACATTATAGGTCATTAGAGTTAAGACTGGGGAGACTTGTTTGCACATATTCAGAGTACAAGGATGATGATAATTCTGATCTCTTCAATGTGTTTTTAAAGGTTTTCCTGGATTTCATTGTTCCAACAGCAGGACGGGGGAAAGACCATGAAGGAACACATAGAAAGGAACACAGGACTGGTTTTAGAAGTGACCCATCAGTTTCTGTTCTCATTCCATTGGCTGAAATTCAGGCACATAGCCACACCTAATTGTAAGGAAGGTTGGGTAATACAGTCCAGCTCCATGTGTAGAAAGAAGAGGGAAATGGATCTTCCTCCGATGCACTAGGGTTCCTGCTATAATCTGAATTCTTTGACATTTAAACTCCTCTCCTCACTTTGGGAGTTCTCCAAGATATTTGATATTCCTTCAAAATTACTGTTTGGATTAAGTATTTCTATGAAATTGCCTTTGGTATGTATTCATGTGGAATTTTCACTGGATATATTTTAAGCTACTATTTAATGCTATGTTTCTTCAGTGGCAACTTGGGATGGTTGGACACATGGTTGCTATTCTGCAGGCCCACCCATCATATTGTTGCTACATATCCATATTGTTTGTAACTGGCAGTGATGGATGACTTCACAGTAGAACACTTGTGGACAGACACCCTCAGGAGGCTGTCATTGTGAGGTAGACATTACCCAGCAGTATGTCAGTAGATGAAATGAGGAGTACTTAACAGGAACCACAGTGAGATTATTTTTCATCCATGTGAGTAGACTGAGGAAGGTCCCGTGTACTCAGCTAGGATAAGAGGAATGGATATATACATCATATCTCCTTCATATTGTTATTTCATCCTGCCTCAAGGCCTAACTTTATTTTTATGTACAAAAGAGTTGAGATTTTAATTTGCATAGTTATAAAGATAAGTGATCTATACTTTTGTTCTTTGTCTGCTCACACACAGAGGAGAGGGAGTAGGTAAAATAGACTTCTTGCAGTACGTGGCAGAAATGTGAAGTCTGTCCAGACGGCATAGATTTGTGATCTCCCTCAGATTTGTTCATTAACCTTGGACTGGAAGCAGAGAAAATAGACAATGGGAGTTGCTCATAACATAAAAATCAGAATGAGAATGTTAAAAATTGTACAAATTGTGTAAAGAATATGGGTGTCATATGTCTGCTAAGTTGGAATCCTGGCTCTGCCATTAATGAAATGCTTCTTCTTAGCCAAGTTATTTTAGCTCTCTGAGCCTCATCTGAAGAACGAAAATACTAAAACATGTATTGTAGATGATATGCATATATGCATATATATAATATTTCTCTATCATCTATCCATCTTTTGGTCTCTATATTTTACATAGTTGCAAGCATATAATAAGTTTACAATACTTAGTAGTTATTATTATTGAATATTGTAGTCAATTTATTATTTACTCAATAATGTTTACTGAGTACCATGTGTAACTGTATAATTTTTTTCAACATTAGGATCCAGGAAGAAAATGGAAATAAATGAACTCCAAATGGTAATCATATACTGAGAAATCAGGAGGACTCAAAAAATTTAGTAAGATTGAAGAATGTATTTAATAGAGGGAGTGGGATGGAAATTTAGAAAGAAAATTAGGCAAGAGAAGAGGGTTCTAGGGTCTTATATTTTAGATGAAGGAATTTTATAGGGTATCTCCATCTAGGGAATGGTCTTTTGGTGTTTGGTTAAAGAGAGATTCGTGGGTCATGGAAAGGAGTGTGGCAGGAGTCTATGAAACTAGGAAACACTGGGGTGAGGACAAGGGGCTCCCAAGGTGCAAGATGTGCCTGGGCAGCACAGGAAGGAAGGAAATGGAACAGGCTCTAAAATTCATCAGCAAAGATGGGAGCATGTCCTAGAGGCTGATTTGTGGCTTAGGTGAGGAAATGGAGGTGATACACGACTGTTAAAAGAGAAGAATTGTTAAATAAGGACAGTAGTAAAAAAGTCTAGATATGGCTGAGGGCAGCAAGCAAAACTTCCCAGATGTATATTTTTTATAGTGAGTGGGATAAAGAGTATTTTTTTTTAATAGGAAATGTTGTATGTGTTGTCATGAGGAAGAAGCCAGGGTTAGCTAATTTAAGAGTCAAGTGAAATCCCCAAGACACAAGGGACTCATAATAGGGACTCTATTGACATGACAGAAGGGGTTGATGCAATATTATATGATAATGGCCTCCTGCCTATTGACTCTATTACCTATTCCTTGTTTCCTATCTTTTCTACTAGTAAGGACTCTAAGTCATGAAAAGAAACCATTCTTTTGAGTAGAAAGAGTCCATACAAATAACCATGTATTTACAAAGCACTGGAAAACATGAAGGAAGGAATGGAAGTTAGGGGACTTCCCTGCCTATTGACCTTAAGGTTGTATTGTTAGAGCTGTGATTCAGAGAGTACACAGCTGCTTTTGCTGTTACCACTGCAGCCGGCCTTCCTCACACCTGTGAAGCCCCAGTTAGTGCCTCAAACAGCTCTATCTGATCTTACCAATAGCCAAAGCAACAAGAAGTGATTTCTGCCCTGCTTCTGTTTCAAAATCTCACAAAAATGTATCTCACTGGATTGAATCCAGTCACATTCAGAACACTAGCTGTGTCCTAGAAATGCAATTTTTAGTTTTTCCTCTTCTGACATTTAAGAAGTTACGTATAAATTATCAGGAATTAAAAACAAATGGCAATAAAGCATATTAAACACACTCCTCAGGTCCTTATGTCTTTTTGATTGCTGTTAAACATCTTAGTTTATATAGGCCACCTCTATAATCTTTTCATTTTATGCTCTCATAGATTGTATCCATGCTCAGTGCTCAGAAACCTTGATTTGACTTGACGGCACACTAAGAAATAAAATATGAAAAACAGGTTTAATGACTGCTCAGCAAGAAATTCTTTAAAAGACATTACAGTTGACCTGTTAATACTGATGGACCTCTCCCCGTGCTTAAAACAGTTTAAAGGTCAGTTCTGGGTTCTCAATCTTATAGATTCTTCAGTCTTCATTGATTGTTTAGACCTCCAAATTTGGTTGTGCCTGCATGAGGAAGAAGGGAAGTACCAGAAAGCCACACCATTCACTCACTCACACCACATTGTCTGGATCTCTGCCTATTGTTTTCCCTGCTTGTTCACGTGTCTGATAATAATAAAAGTGAAAGTAGACTTAGCCATGTCGGAATTGTTGTATCCAATTTGCAAACTTGCATTGGCCTTTGTGGTATGACTTAGTTTGTATATACCCACAATTCCTTGAGTAGCTCCTCTTACCCATCTGTCTTTCTATGATTCTTTTCTGGAGAAGGTGGGATCCTAGTTAAGCTCAGTCCTCCCATTCGTTCTGCTCCTGCCTGTATCCTGCCTGCTCAGTGTCTCTACTTGGAAGTTGTTGTGGGCAGGTTTCTAAGAATGGGCCCTTCAATATTTTTATTCCCTGATTATTTAATCAAATGCTAATCTAGGCACTGCTGAAAAAGGACTTTCCAGCTGTTAAGACATAGATCTTTAAATGATCATTTTGGTTGACCTAGTCTAATCAGTTGAGCTCTGGAAAGTAGATAAATATTTCTTAATGGAGTCAGAGAGATGTAGCAGAAGAGTCAGGAAGAAGAGATGTGTAGGAGAGGTGAAAAAGCCTTGAAACATTCTCTCTTAGAGCCTCCAAAAGGGAGTACAGCCCTGCCAACACCTTTATTTCAGCCTTATGAGACTCTAAGCAGAGGAACTAGCTGTACCATGCTATTGTGTGGACTATTGACCCATAAAGTTGTGACATAATGCATTTGTGTTAAAGTGCTGTTTGTGGAAATATGTTACAGCAGTAATAAAAAATAGCAAGTTAAATAGAGATCTCAAAATTAGCATATCCAATGTAGAACTTAAATCCTTATACTCTGATTCTTCTCCAGTCTTTCCTCTCTCACTGACACCATTAGTCACACACTTGTGTGGTCTCAAAATATTAGAGTTATTTCTAAATTTTTTTCCTTTAAAACCCAGAAACATTACTTCCTCTAATACTTTTGAATATTTTTCTATATCCCCTTCTCCTCTGATCCCATCCTTTTTAAGCTACCACCTCTCTCACCAGGATTCTTGAAATATTCTCAACTCTTGTTCTCCTAAAAGTGTGGTATTTATAGAGCGGCCAGGGAGATAAAGTTTTGAAAATGTTCATCAGATAATGTTATTCCTCTATTTAAAGCTCCAATGATCTCACATACATTTAGAATAAAATTCAAATCCTAAATCCTCAATGATATAGTCTGTCTCTGTCTTCTTGATGTCATCTCCTTCCACTCTCCTCCTCTCAGCGTGAGCCACATTAACCTTCTTCTGATCCTCCTGCACAATAAATCATTGCTTCAGGCTTTTACATGTTTCATTCCTTCACCTTCAGTACCCTTTTCTCCAGATCTTTTAATACTTGTTAACATTCTTCAAGTTTTTGCATAAACATGACTTCATCAAAATGGTTCTTTCTGATTATCTCAAATAAAAAATTTAGTCAACACCACTTTGTACCTCTTTACTCTTCCTTATTATTTTTCAAAGCATTCTCATTTTTCAAATTACATTTACATGTATTTACTTTTTTTGTCATGCTAGAATGTAAGCTCCATGAAAGGTAGTGACTTTGGCTTTATTATCGCTGATTACTCAATTACTAGAAAAGTCCTTGTTTCAGGGTGGAGTCTCAACAGTATCCATGGAATTAAAGATAACATTAAGCACATATAAGCAAATTTAGGCTTACTTTAGGTATCTTTGATTGATAAGTGTTTGGTGGTAGTGTGGGTAGTTGTGTCCTAAAAGAATAATGCAGTTCTGTTCTTCAATAGTAAAAAAATGTATAAAAGGTAGAGCTCTCATGATTTAATGAGGTCATTTCTGAAATAGTTATAATACTTACAACCTTAGTAACTGGAAGCAATGGAAACTTGGAAGTCTTAGCCATCAGCCTTCTATTAATTTCTGAAACCATCAACTACCTCTTCCTTAGCTTGGAAAATGATCTTTCATATCAAATTCCAAGAGTTGTGCCTCATATTAGATATTTAGACTTGCTAGAAAGGCATTTCTGCTCTGGAATAGAACAGATCATATGAAAGGTTCTTTATAAATAAAGAGAAGGTAGTACTCAGAAATTTTTCAGGGACCATGCTACGGGGAGAGCTAAAATTATTTAATTTTAATATCTATTAACATGTATTTGTGTTTTGTAACTTCAGGATGGGTTGTGGTACCCAGGAGAGCATTCTGTTTCCTACTCTTTAAGATGCTTCACCCTAAGTGAAGTATAGGCATCTTACTGTATTTTTGCCTCTTGGGCTTCATGCTACAAGGCCAGGCTTTTGGCAGGCATAACTGGGGACAAACTGGTGGTTCTCATGATAACACCAAATTAAATAAATAAATTAAAGAACTGTTTAATTCTTTATTTTCACTCTGTTGTCACAATATTTGTGTGGGTTGTTTCAGAGTTTCTTTCTAAGATAATTCTCTCCAAAGCTCAGAGTTTTTGGAATATCTCATCCTTATCCAAAAGTGGAAATGATTTTATTTAAAAGACTTTGAGTTGTACTTTTGGTAATAGAAAGAAAAGAGTAGTTGTATTTTGGGTAGTATAAGTAGGGGCTGTAGTGGTGTTGGGGTTCATGATGGAGGTGGTGATGGTGTTCACTGTGGTGGTGGTCTTGGGGTTCCCTGTGGTGTTGGTGTTGGGTTCGTTGTGGACATGGTGATGGGGTTCATTGTGGAGGTGCCGGTGGGGTTCATGGTGGAGGTGGTGGTGGGATTCGCTGTGGAGCCAGCGGTTGGGTTCGCTATGAAGGTGGTTGTGGGGTTCACTGTGGAGGTGATGGTGGGGTTTGTGGAGGTGGTGGTGGGGTTCACTGTAGTGGTGGTCGTGGGGTTCACTGTGGAGGTGACAGTGGGGTTCATGGAGGTGGTGTTGGTGGGGTTCGCCGTGGAGGTGATGGTGGGGTTTGCCGTGGAGGTGATGGTGTGGTTTGTGGAGGTCATGGTGGGGTTCATGGTAGAGGTGGTGGTGGGATTTGCTGTGGAGGTGATGGTGGGGTTCGCTGTGGAGGTGGTGGTGGGGTTCACAGAGGTGATGGTGGGGCTTATGGTAGAGGTGGTGGTGGGATTCGCTGTGGAACTGGTGGTAGGGTTTGCTGTGGAGCCAGTGGTGGTGTTCATGGTGGAGGTGGTGGTGGTATTTTCTGTGGAGCCAGTGGTGGGGTTCATGGTGGAGGTGATGGTGGGATTTGCTGTGGAGCTGGTGGTGGTGGTCATCATGGAGGTGGTGGTGGGATTCGCTGTGGAGCCAGTGGTGGGGTTCATGGTGGCGGTGGTGGTGGGGTTCATGGTGGAGGTGGTGGTGGGAGTCGCTGTGGAGCCAGTGATGTGGTTTGCTGTGGAGGTAGTGGTGGGGTTCACTGTGGAGCTGGTGGTGGGGTTCGCTATGGAGGTGGTGGTGGGGTTTGTAGAGGTGGTAGTAGTTGGTTTTGCTGTTTTAGTAGTTTTTCTTTGGGGTGGAGGGTTAAAGTAGAGAGGATAAACAGGAGGGAGTCCAGGGATCAATGGAGATCCAGGTAGATGAGGTCTTGGTTGGAAAGCTGGATATGGATAACCTCGGCCATAAGAGGCTGGGGGAATTTCCCCTGGGCCATTGGGTGGAGGAGGGGGTGGATAAAGTCCTAGGCCAAAAGGAAAATGTGGAGGAAGAAGACGAGGAGGAGGCTGTGGTCTGGGTGGATATGGTCTCCTGGGGCCTCTGTGACTTTCACCAGGCTGTGGGGAAAAATGAAGCAAGCAATTAAATTAGTATTTCAAAGTCAAGCATAAGTGTATGCTCTGTGTGGCAGGCAGAATTCTAAGATGGATCCCAAGATTCCTGCTTCCTGCTGGCACATGCTGGCCTGACCTTGAAGGGTGAGTCCTTTGAAAACTACAGGTCAGAGATGGAAGAAGCAGAGAGATTTGATGCTGCAGCAAATGCTGTTCTACCGGCTTGGAAGCACAGAGCCCTGTTGGGGCAGGACCACATGGAAGTAAACAGTAGGTGAGCAGTAGGAGCTGGGAGTGGTCCCAGGCTCATGACCCAAAAGAAAGTAAGGACTTCAGTTCCAAGAACAAGGGACTGAATCCTACCAACAACAGTGCAGACATGAGAAGAGGACCCTGAGCTCTAGAAAGAAACACTCTTGGTAACCCCTTTTCAACCTTGTAAGACCTTGAGCAGAGAATTCAAACAAGTCAAGGCCAGAGTTTTGACCAAAGGAACTGAGATAATAAATGGATATTTTAAAGTTATTACTTTGTGGTAATTTTTTATGCAGCAGTAGAAAAGTATTACATATTTTTGAGTCACACAGTCTGAAAGCCTGTATCAGAGAAAAGGAAGAATTTCTCTTTTGCCCTATAATGTCTAGGCTCTCAAATGAAAGCTGAGATAGTTTTGAGGGGAAACAAAAGATTGCGGCCAAAATCATGTCCTTGGCTTATAGTAGAACCTGCCACTGAAATCAATTCCAAGTGGGGAAAATGTCTCTTTATATCTTATTCCAGAGTTCAGAGTTGTTCCAGGCTCTGAACACTAATAAATTGTGAAACACATTATTGAGCACTTTGTGAGTTACACTAAAGTAGGAGTTGAGGGGATACACACATTCCTTTTGTGATTCTACAGACCAAGTAGTTGCAATACAAGACAGTGCAAAAATGGCAGAGGCATTTTTGAGAGTCTCTGGAGTTTAATGCCAGGGTTTGAATTCTCCCTCTCTACATAGAGATTGGATGAATGTGGAATCCTTTTTGAGATTCTCTTTCTTCATCAGGAAAATGATGTTTATTAAAGTACCTACCTCCTGGGGTCATTGTCAGATTTGTTATGAAACATTGCCGTAAAGTCGATAGGGTGAGTGCTTGGCTCAGGTATGCTCATTAAATGTTATGTGCCACTATTTTTTATGTTAATGCTTAGCTCAGTGGTTGCAATTTTTGGAAATACAACTTTTACAAACTTAAATGCAGAAAATAGATAAATTAGAGATTTAGAGTGATTAGGTATGGATAGAGGAAAGATTAAAGATTGTCCCACTAAGTAGTGGTACAGCATGGAGAATATAACCAATGGTTCTGTAACATCTTCCTATGTTAACAGATAGTAACTGCACTAGTGGGGTGAGGATTTAATAATATGGGTGACTGTTGAGCCACTGTGTTGTATACTTGAAACCAATATAGGATTGTATATATATGATACTTCAATAAAAAAGAAAAAGATTGTGTCCCAGAAAAGGCAGGTTTTGAAAGGAGGTTTAAATAATATAAAATAGGGAGAGAGCATGCCAAATGGAGGTAAAAATACGCAAATGCTGTAGGCTAAGAAAGCACAAGTCCTACTCTATTAGGGTTTATAGAGGACACACAACCTCATTCCCTTCTTGCTCTCCTCATGCCCTGCATCTATTTGTTGGCATGTTGCCCTTGCTAATTCCAAACTTTAGGATTACCCTAAATCATCTGTCTTCTTAAATTCTAATCCAGGTTCTCGAACAGTGGTGACAGATGTCAAAAGCGCTGTACCATCCCAAGTTTGTGGCTCTGCAGCCACTGCCCTGGGTTGCTTTCATGTGTCTTAGATTGCTCAAGTCCATTCCCCAGAGGCATGTAATTTTCTAAATTGATACCAGTTTTATTAAAGTCTTCTACTCTTCCTAAGCCCTCATCCACCCCATCAAGATGACTTTCCTCCTAGTTCTCCAAAACCATGTATGCGATTAGAAATGAACTTGACCAGTTTATTGGTCACATAACCATAAAGTCATTAATTTCTAGACATTTCCTTTTCCTTTCTGAGTATTTTCTCAGGGGTCTGTCAGTTTTCCCTTTTCCTTCCCACACTTCAAGATGTGCCTTTTAATTGGCTTGTTTTCATCAGAAAACAACTGTCACAATTTACCTTTTCTAAGAATGGTCCGCTTTCAACTGTGCATTCCCTTTCTGCTGTCACTCTCTCTTTATCTCTTTCTTCAGTAGCAAATCTCTCTGAAAGGGTAACCTAGGTTTGCTAACCCCATTTCTCACTTCTTACTCACTCTTCAACTTGGCTTATGCCCACAATATGCCAGTGAAACGTTTTTACTGGTATCATTGATGAAACAAAAAATGCCAAGACAGTTCTGCAGAATCAGTGCTCACATTTGCCCTCTCTACCTGGTGAGAGTTTATTGGATTATTTGACCCAAGGGCTGGCAATCCAAAGGCTAGGCAAGGTGTTTGAAAGGTTTAGGACTTGATTTTTAATTGGTAAGAAAATAAATCCTTTGTGTGGGACCATGTTTCACATCATTTTCATTGTTGAGACAAAGAGTTAGCTGGAAGCACCCTTGTCTCCTAAGCATATCCTGATATTGATCTAAAAGTTGTGTCTGATGAAAAATCTTCATAATAAATATGTTCTTTTCCTAATCTCTTAATCCAACCACAGTGATTAACTTCCTTTCCACAACCGGTCAAAAGTACTAATCTGAGTAAAAAGGATGAAAATAGTGTGTTAGAAAGGAAAACTACTCTCTCAATAGACTTTAATTGGAGCTAACCTCCTGCATTACCTGTTTAGGAACAATCCAGCAAAGACATGGATACTTTGATTCTAAATTTGTTTATATTTTAATGGGTTTAATAGTACTACCTTTTCAGACTTCCTTTGAGGTTTAACTGTGATACTGTCTGCAAAGCATTTGGAAAATTACCTATACATATAACAGAATGAACATTCAAAAGATGACAGGCTGAATATTACCAACTTGTCCTGTCAATATGCAAAGGATATCCTATCCTTTGCATTTTTAACATTCCTTAATTATTAATCATCATGAATCTCATATAATTAAGTTGGGGAAAGGCTTATTTCTATTTAAATCACTTAAAACCACTTATATTATTGGAACTCTCTCTCAAATTTATTTTGCAAAAATTCATTGTTTAGATCATCAAAGCCTGATCCTTTAAAATAAGTGTTTTTCTCTTATATTCTAAGAACATGAAAATATTCAAAATCTAATTTAAGATTGTCAGAAAGATATAATATGACTTTTTTGAATATGCCAGTGTGTTTTACTGGCTTATCAAAAATTATGTTCTAATTCTCGTTTTATAGATGAGGAAACAAAGTCCTAATGAAATTAAATAACGTGTTCAAGGTCATTTAAATAGTGTTTTTAAGTACATTGGATCATAAATTTGCAATAAACTTAACTTCTTCTGAAATTACTCATGTATAGGGACCCACATCACACATGTCTGTGTAACGGAGTCTGCCATAGATCTAAACTGGCCAATATGGCCAGCCATGAGCTATGTATATGTGGCTAAGTTAAATTAGAGTTTAAATTTAAATTAACTTAAATTTAAATTTGTGTTTCATCAAAAATTGATAGCTACTAATATAAAAGGTAGCTTCATCAATGTGAAAGATATCTGAAGTAATAGCTGTGAGAAAATATGAAGACAAGATTAATGAGACTTACCGAGAAACACGCTGTAAGAGCCAAAAGGCCCAAGACGGAGCACAGCGATTTCATTTCTTACGGTTAGTCCTGAAAGTAAGCACGATGGCTGATTAACCTTCCTTTTTTTTTTACTTTAAATACTATTTGGAAAGTGTCCCAACCCTTGGTCTGTGGTCTGTAGTGCATGAATAGTACTGTAGCTTTTTAAGAAATTTGCCTAATACTGTTTTGGACATAGTATTAATGCAGAGCAATATTGGTAGGCTTATAATATTTAACTATAAAATGATAGGACTAGTTTTCACTTTTGACTTATGAACTGATACTGGAGACAATGGCAAAGAGTTGTTTACAAGGTGTTTTATGCAAGAGAAGCTTTTGTAACATTTTGCTTTCAAAAGTAACTACTTTGAAGTGAACACTTATTTAGATTTGAACATCTTGGTCTTTTTAAATAGTGGTTATTTTATAGACTTGTATTTGAGATATTAATGCTTTACTTAGAGCATGTGTTTTAAATTTCATTACTTGTCACATATCAAAAATAAGGAAAAGAAAAAAATCACCCTGATAAGAGTTTACAGAAAAATTGTCACATAATATATGCCCTGGTTTTAACAACATTCTACTAAGTTATTTTATTTCCTGATGAGCAGTCTCAAACTACTTCCAAAAATTCATATATGGTAAATCAAAGACCAAGGCAGAAGAAAAAGAGGTGTCCAGGTATGTACTTTCAATTGGTTCAAAAGTTATAATATATTTCAAATATATATTTCCCAAGTTTTGGGAAAGCAACTCCATGCACCTTTGTGCAGACTGGTTTTCTGACAGTTAACTCTGCCCATTGGTCAAATGTATTGGCTGAACAAGTCTTGAAAGAATCCTAGGAACAAAATTTCACTGAATATTCACTTTTCTGTGCATATGGTTATTTCTTTAAGCATCACTTTTCCTATGACACATTCTTATAAAAAGCTTTAAAAAGCAAAGGCAAAACTAATAATAAAAACACTCTGTAAAACAATTGTCTCAGAGTATATCTGGTAGTATTCTGGTCCTTATGAAGCTTGAAAAACATTAAGGTACATAGAGGGCAAAGTTGACTGTGTAACTGGATGAATCAATTGTCTGAAGAGCCCAGTGTGAATGTTTTACTTTGACATATAGAAAATTTAATGTGTTTTATAATTTAGCAAATTTCATGTAAGGCACATATATTCTTTTGGTGAAAATGAATGTTCTATTAGTAGCCCCCAAAAATGATATCTTCAAAAGTCTGAGAAAAATTTACTATTCAAAGTAAAAATTCTTCAGTCATATATTTTTCATGTACCTACCGTTGTGTGGAGGGAGATCCTTCTCACGGCTGATGATGCTGCTGGTCACAGTGACTCCTGACAGTTATTTTTTGAAGGATGACAAATGAAGGTGTGAAAGTATAAGAAATCTCAGCTTTTATATATGTAACGATGGATTTCCAGTGGTAATAAGGGAAAGGCTAGTTGGAAGAGAAAGTCACGTCTGGGTTGAGTTCTTTAAACAAAGATAGGAAACTTGTTGCCAATTTGGCAATCATTTTCTGCATGGTTTTTTTTTTTTCATTTTGAGGAGCTTTGACCCATTCAATGTTTGATGTTTCCTGTGGAAACATATGCAGTGAATCATGTCTTTTTGTCTCAATAAAATAACCTGGAGCTTGTGGTACACCATTGCTTCTTTATTTTAAAGGAAAAGCTCAAACTGTTCTATTTCAAGTAATTTTAATAGATCATCTTTTGTTATATGTTTCTAGCTTCATATTTCCTATTTTATCTAAAAGTTAAGTACATTATAAGGGTAATTTTAAAAAATTAAATTATTTCTGAATTGAACTCTAACACAATTTAGAGAGAATTTTTGGGGTACGGGGGAACCTAAAATTAAAATTAGAAGTCATTATTAAAAGATGTTGCTAAATACCACATGCATGGTACCACGTCCAGTCATGTACACGGTATGTCAAATATGTTGTTTGTCTGTTTGGACCGCTGTGGTATATGTTGCGGATTTCATGTTTCTATTATTTTTCAGTTGAAATAATGAAATTATATTACCATTCTATACTTGAGAATTTCTGTTTACCTGATCCCATGTGTTATTTCTCCCAGTTATGTAACACTGGTTTAGTTGAGTAAATGTTTTTGAGGAATGAGAAAGTGAATGCTTAGATTAAGATTTTATCAAAGTTCTGGAAATAGCAAGAAAGAAAAACTAGTGTTAGAAGAGGGAGACTAGGAGATTCATGCAGCTTCTCAATCTCAACTATATTTTAATTACTTGTAATTATTTCAAGATATTTAGGTTAATTTAAAGTGCCTTTAGATGGACATTTTTTAGGAAGTTTCCTTTTTCAAAATGAAGAACTAAAACAGTAGTCTGAGATAGTGTTTTAAAAAGTGATGTGATACTTGTGATTATTAACTTGAGAAATTTAATTAAACAAAAATATGATGACATGCCAAGTTTTTGATTAAGTGGAAGTTAAAGAGAGATATTTTTACTTTGAAGTGGGTGTCTATGGGAAAGCCACAGCTTTGTAGTTTTGATAAATTCAGGGTTTGAAAAAAACTTTTCCTGTTCTAGATGATTCTTCAATCTTGTATAATAGTAGTAATAGCTATTATTTATGAAGCTTTTACCATATACCATTTAGCAGGAAGACACTAATGAATCTGTCTGTTAACTTCATAGCCTGGATACTGGTTGCCTCTGAATCTAAATCACTTTCATAAACTTAACGAACATTATATGTCATAGTACACTGCAGTTTTGTCATTTTACTTCCAAGCCCAATACCAGCATTTATTGCTGGGTTATATCAGACGAACTATTTACCTTATTGTGCCTCAATTTCTTTGAAAAAATGTGGGTATTTATATCTCTATCACGGAGTTTAGTTTTTCCTTTGTTCTTTAATTCACTCATTCAATATTTATTGAGTATCTATTGGGTGTCAGACATAGTGCTAATTGTTAAAGTCACAGAATATTTAAATATTTAGTGTTTTAAAAATCTTTTGGGAATCATAGGTGGTATAGGAACAAAGAAGCCACACTTTAAGAGGTGATCTTAGTTTTCAATTACTCTACTTAATTCCATTTGCTTTGTTGCAATTTCATTGCCTTAAAGAAAATTCTAATGATATAATCAAGTGTAATAAAGTGTATTACTGGTTTGCTGATCTTAAGCTCTAATCAGTTACTGAGCGGTATCACGCTCAGTGAAGATGATTCTGTTTCTAAGTTAACATGGATATTTCAATAAACCACTTTTTTCTCTGACAATAATTCAGTTTGTCAAAAGATGAATAGCTCTTTTTTGTTTTGATGCCAACATATCTATCAACCATGTGTTTTAAATCCAAGTGTGATCTACGTTGTAATGGATCATTGGCTCTGAAAGATTAAGGATGAACACTGACAAAACTGAAAGAAGTTATGAGTGGGTTGTGAACAACAAAGAATTAGGGCAACACAAGCCAAAGGAAGCATGGGTCTATTAAGGAACAGAAACAGTCACTCAATTTAATCTTTAATTAATTCACGGCTTTAAACGATCCTGAATGAATACTTTCTAGAACTATACCTAAAAATGGTAATGTTTCTAGTCACAGGAAGTTTAGGGTGACAGCAGAGTCACACTGTTGTACATGGTGCACAGACAAGTGACAGATGGAAAGTACTTTCCTCATTTAATTAGAATTAGCAGCATTAAGCTCAGTCGTACAGCAACATATCTGAAGGACATGCAGCTCTTGCAGCACAAAGGAAAAGCGCATGAGGGCAGGAGGGATGGAATTCCTGCTTTCCTTTTCTGGGAAAGAAGCAATCTTAGGAAGTCTAATCCCTCCTGCTTTCTCTGGGGTGCAGTTATATTAACTATCATCTTTTAAAAATTCAGCATGCAATTTCTTATTTTTAACTGGATATGTGTAATTCCTAAATCATCTTTCCTGATACAAAATTTTGCTCTCAATTGCATTACCTTTTCAAGCCATCAGCCCTTCTCTTTTTGGCGTCTTTAATATAAAACCTCTTTTGTTGCTTACTCACTTTTCACCCCTCAACTTTTTTATAATTCAGACCATATTGTCATTCATGTGCCCTTTGTACTTCTCATTTTCTTTTCTTTTTAAAAGTGCTTAAACATTCTTTCTCCTCTTGGATGTTGTTAAAGTTCCTTGGTTCTCTCATCTCTGTTCCCTTTCTTTCTGCTTTCCTTGCCTTTCTTTCTTCTGGTCTAAGTACAGTTTCCCTCATGATTCAACCTTTATCGCGCCTTCTGCTTTTTTTCCTTCTGTTCTGCCCTGGCCCCACCCTTTCTCCTTCTTCTCTGCCTTCTCCTCCTTTTTCTTCTTTTTTTTATTACACAATAATAAATTTACAGAAGAACTTGTGTTTCAAGAAGAAATGTGCTCTAAGCTACTGCCAGTGAAAGACACTGTGAATTACATATTTATGTGGAGTTTGCGTAGTCTTGGTTGAATGAAACTTTTACTTATAAAACTCAGTAAGCAGAAATCAAAGCCAACTGGACCATCATAATAGACTCCTTGGTTTCTCTGTTCCAGATGTCCTAGGTATTTTTGGCAAGAGAAGTAGAGAATGAGCTACACTAGCCAGGTTTGAATGCCTGCTCCTCGTTCACCACTTATGGGTCCTTGGGTAGTTTATTAACCTGTGTACCTCAGTTTCCCTATCTCTAGAGTGTCAATTATTTTATAGGGTTATGGTGCATGTTAAATAGTTATATATCATACTCTTAGGACAGAGTTTGGCACATGTAAAAAATAAATGTTTTGATTTTTTATAAGTATATTTTCATAATTTTGGTAAAAAGTTTATTTTCTCTTTTCTGTAGAATTAATCCAAACTTCTGCTCCCTGATAATGTGATTCTCATTCTGTTATCCATTTTTCTAGGTATGTTCTATATTTGTGGGCCACTTATATTTCATGGGATCAGGAGCAACTTGACACTGTGATATGTATTTTATCCATCTTTATATTCCCAGAATCACAGTCCTGGCATTTTTGTGTATACTTAATAAATGTTTGGAGGGTGTGGCTATGAAGGTCATTTGCTCTCAAACTCCATGCATTTGCTGTGTTCTTATCTGGCAGTGGGCCTCCTACATTTTTTCTGTCTTTTGAAATCATTCCTTCCCTTTCCATTAAACTTTTTTTTTTTAAATCTCCCAAGTGCAAGTCCATACTATATTCTGAGGATCATTTTTTATATGGTCCTAATCCTAGTTATGTGCATTCTTGACTTTTACTTCCTACTCATTCAGGATTAGGTTGTGTCTCATTAGCTTTTAAAGTTACTTTCAACCCTTCAATACCAAGATTTTGTGGTTATCTGTGTCTCCTGTAAGTCTACCCATTATAATTTTTGCTCTCCATCCTTGTTTGCTCTCCTTAAATGGGAATATATGTGTCTCTCCCATTTGCTCATTTTTGTTTGTGCCTTTGCATATAAAATTTATTATAGAATCCTCATGGAGTTATTTAACGTTAATTGCCTTGTTTCTATCTTTGCCACTTGAACCTTTGAAGAATAGTAATTGAGTTAGTTATATTTGTATTCTTCTGTTATCTTCCCTAGATCTAAGTAAATCTTACTAAATCACTTGGATTAATTAATTAATCACCTAGAAATTGATCTAATCTATTTTTTGGATGAAATCATTCTTGGAATGGTACAAAATTTCAGTTGAACAATCTCTGGAGAAAATACCTCTTTAGATGAAGGAAAGTGCTTGAGATGTTCAGAAAAGGGATATCTGTAGATTTGTAGAAATTTAACTTACTTATTCTTTCTATGCTTTGTGAAAATATATCCTACCAGATTATGATCTCTTTGAGAATGGGATTTTATTTGAACCTCTTTGTAATTTTATCATGGTTATAATAATTTTACATATACATACTACATTTATATATAGAATTATATTTTATATAATTTATTTTAATGTAATTATTTGGTTATGACTAAGTGCACTGGTGTTTTTTATTACAAAGAGATGTCATTTCTAAACTTTATAATACTTTAACCTGATGTTATATGAGGTGACTTCAAACAATTTTGGGTATCTTTGTCTGTGAAGTATTTACATTTTTTTCCTGGACATATACTTTCTGTGTTAAAGAACCATCTGAAAGAGTGAAGTTGCTGGTAATCCTGCTATCATTCTACAGAGAAATAAAGAAGACACCAACACACACGTAATCAAATGCATAAATCATGTTATCTTTGAAAGTTTTACAGTATAGCCAAACTATAGAAGAAGCAAAAAAGAATCCACATCCCTTTACTTTTGTTTCTTTTCCTATATTTTTGTTAAAACTAAAATGGTGAGAAAAGTCGATCACACATATATCAATATTCAGTTTTTCAGGATCTGTAAAAAACAATATTTTGGAAAATAAAATGGCCAAATGCTAGGTAGAACATTGGAAGCTAGGACTCTGGAGTTAAATGGATATGAGTTTGAAGACTGGTCTGCCGTTTATACTTGGTGATCTTTGGAACATCACATGAATTCTCACAGCCCATTTCTTCATCTTTAAAAGGAAACAATGATTTCTGCTTTTTTACGGGGTTGCTGTGAGTATTAAATGAGATTCAGTACAAGGAGTATTTGGTGCAATAACAGCATTGGAACTATTTGAAGTGTTCCACAATTGGCATCTGTTAGGAACACCTATATTCAGAAATAGGGGCAATATATGTTATTCTCCAGTTTCTTCAATATTCCTTCTTAAGGATCCTATTATATAATGGTGTGTGTATTTCCATCAGTGTTTATAGCAAGAGAGCTTTTCTATCAGTTGTGAGTTAGTTCACATTTCTATTCTTAAGGCTAATTGGAGTACTTGCTAAAATACTTCATCCTTTTTTTCTCTTACTAGACTTCTTGGTAGGTCCTGAAAAAGTGAGGGAAGCATTCCTCCATTTCAAATGCACACTTTGTGAGATTTAACAAACTTTGAAGTATAAAGTAAATTTACTAAGGCCCTAATTAAAAGTGATTATTTCAGGAAAATAAAACACATTTCAGCCTTGGGAACAAAGGTAAAAAAAAAAAACGCATTTGGTGAATCTTTTGTTTCTATTGTAGGACTCTTGTCAGCTTAGGATTTATGGATAAAACCTAACCACTCAAGGAGATCAAATTTCGTTTTTGAAATAAAAGAGGAATAAGAGCTTCTAATCCATATGGTAGAGTTAGAAATAATTTTTTTCTTTTTTCTGATGCCACACAAAGAAAATACTTGGTCTTAGACGCATCTTAAAGTCACTCATTCTGTTAGACAATACTTTGGAAAATATTGTTTACCTCGGTCTGCCTTTGTCTTCTTGATTTGGTACATTTGTAATCTTAGACAGTTGTATAATTTATTGAAACTGCTGCTGCTGACTAGCAGCTGCGGTCACGGCATTCAGGGCAGCGGTGGTCACGGCGTCTGTGGCAGCAGCAGGTATGGCTTCCGGGGCAGCAGTGGGTACAGCTTCCGGGCCAGCAGTAGGTACGGCTTCCGGGGCAGCAGTGGGTACGGCCTCAGCAGCAGTCGTGGTTACAGCCTCCGGGGCAGCGGCGGTGCCAGCTGCCACTGCATAGGTGGTGGTCTCAGCCTGGAAGGCTCTGGGAGCCGTGGTGCTGGAAGCAACTGCTGTAGTTTTGCCGGCAGATGCTGTGGATGCAGCCGTGGTGGCCTCAGCGTTGGCAGTGGTGTTATTGACGGTTGGAAGAGCACTAGAAGGGGCTAGTGGTGCTTGAGAACTGGGTTTGATGACATTCTCAGGTCTGGGTAATGGGCCATGTGGGCAGTGGTGGCCATGGGGACGGTGGCCATAGTGGATTCTGTGGCGTTCATGATGACCATGGTGACCACGTGGACTTCCAGAAGCTTGTCCAGGTTTTGCTCTTAAGTTCCTAGAACTTATTTGTTTAGATATCTTGAAAATATCTTCAGAACTTTCACTAGTCTTAAGATAGAGAATACAAAACACAATTGTTTTATACAGATAAGATGCATAAACTAGCCTGAAACCATGCTTTAAATATATATATCTATATTTTCACTTATATTTGTGTAAATATTCTAACTTCATTCCATAAGTCATTTAATGGATATTACCAGCAACTACAAAGTTTTGAATTATGACCTTTGGTGAAATATAAAGCGAACTGTATCTCTGTTATTCTCAAAGCCTAATAGTTTTATTACAGATTTTCCCAAAATGTGTTCCATAATAGACACTATATGAAAAAGACTTTGGTGGTCAAATAACTATGGAAAAGATTTGGGTAAGTAAACATGTTTCTTTACTACAGGATTTATTAGAATTGTTAATATAATATGCCAATGAATTTTTAACATATCCAAGGGATATGAAATAGTTCCCAAACTTACTTCACTATGGAAATATTTTGTATATGTGTAGCATTGAATCATACTAGTGTTTTGTGTTTCATTGAGAACCTTTTGGGGCCTGCTGTTCAATTTCTATCCTGGAAATGAGCATAATACATTTTCCTGCTGTATATGCTTTGCATTGCTTCCTCTTCATGGGCCCCACAATATAAGATTGATAGAGCTTTTCATGAATTCCTGTGGCTGACTCATTTGCACAGAATCACAGACAGTAAAATCTAGAAGTGCATTAGATTAGTTAGTGCCTATCTACCCAGTGAAAGACTCACTTCAGCAATGCCATGGACAATTTTCATTGACTTCAGTTACATGTACTTCTAACATGCCATTTCCTTAGGATTGCCACTCAGATCCTGTCTCTCATTTTGTCTTCACTGGCTGAAGTTACTCCTTGGGATTCTACATATGACATTCCTCCTGCCTCTTCATGGAACATTAGTTCTCAAAATGAATAAATTTTAAGAAATAATCAGATCGACCAGACTTAAGATGAAGGTGAAGTAAGTTGCCAAAATTCTCAGAAACTTTTAAGGTAGGTTTGGGATTATTGTTTTTCTAAATATTAACACAATTTGGGGCAGTAATCCTAGACAATGTCTATTCAGGATTAGAAGCAGGATAACTTTTTGGTTTTAAGGATCACTTAGAGTGCTTGTCTTGGAATGGTGAAGCGAGAGCAGGGGGACGTAACAGAATGACAGGACAAATATTTTCAGGTAACACACCCTATTGTGCAGTGCACCTCCATCCTGATATGAGTAGAGTTATTGATGATGGGCAGGGACAGGAGACAAGCATCATGATTAATTTTCCAAAAAAGCTGTGATACAAACAGTATAGCAAGAACAGGAAGAATTCCATCTTAAAGCTAATATTCCATTTTAAAAACCAGAAAGTTAGAAGGTAAGATTCCTAACATATTGTTTGGCAAATAGATAATAACTCAGCCCACTTTGGGGGCAGGGTAGGTGATCTTGATTGATATGTTCCCAGAAGGAAACTGCTAAAGCTGCTATCCTGGAGAGGAGCAGATAATTTCTTGTGTTAAATTAATGTTGCAGAATTACCTGGAGGACTGATAATAGAGGAGAAGAGACATAAGGTGTCTCACTGTAGATAAGCATTTTGAGACCATTTTATAAGTCTATACCCCCTGACCCTTTGTCACATTCCTGAAAATTTCTCAAAAGAGGGAACCCCTAGCCTTTCAGCAAAAGCGTATGTCCACTTTCCTTTCTTTAAGTGCATACCTTTTAAATCAAGGTTTTTCACTGCTCAGCTTAATTGCTTTTTGTCTTTGTGCTCTTCCAGTGGTAAGCATCTTTGCTACCACATTATTTCATTTTATTATCTGGACCTTAGCACAAGTCTTCCACTCTCTCTGTCCTACTTCAGTTTCCTTGTTCTCTGTTGCCTGCAAGGCTGCTGCCATTCATTTCTACTTTCGTTTTAATGAATTCCTTCCTTATCTACACTCATCCAACCTGCTAGAGAATTCTTTCTCATTCAGAGTCAAAAACCCTTCCCAGTCCAGGTTGAGGTTTCACTTGGTGCACAGGGAGAGACCTCCCCTGATGTAGCTGCCTGGAAATATTGTGAGAGTTAGAAATGGCAGAGAGTGGATGAAAGGATTTTTAATTTTGAAAAGTCTTTTCAGATGATTCTGAATTTTCTTTTCTTTTCCACTGAAAACCATTGATTTTGAAAAAAAATTAGTTTTTGTATTTTATGGGATATAGGAAATGTTTCTTATTAAAAAGCTATTAATGTTTATATGGAGAAAGACATTTACATTGGGCAAAAAAATGTTGATAGCTTTTGGTACTGAAGGCTGAGTAAACCTTGCTTTGTATGTGCTAAACTATCCTATTCTCATTGTAGATTAATACGTATCTAAAAGACAGGGAACTGGAAGCATGGTTTTGGGGTTCACAGATCTATTCCTATTGAGTGACTAGCTTTCTCAACATTTTCTTAGGTTGTCATTAAAAAAATACTTATACCTCATCAACTCCTTGGACACAACTGACTTTTGATTATGAATGAAAATATAAAATGATAATCAGAAATATAAATAAAACTTACTTCTTTGTGGCAGTGTCGCTTATGTGCACCAGCTGACTAAAATGAGAAAGAGAATATAAATATATATTAAAAAATTAGGTGTAGGGTGTATATGGCATTTTAAGAATACAGATTATAAGTTATTTGTGAGTGTAGTATGTGTTATTACTATGGGTTAGGGTTTCTAAGATGAAATACAAATTTAGAATTTTGGGTGTCACTTAAGGACCATCCAACAGCGTAATGAGTGCATGGTTCATGGGATAAGGAAGATCAGTTTTTGTGGTGGTCTTTAAGCAGAGGGTTCCTCTCCCTCTGCTTTCTCTTGGATGGGTTCCAACCAGTCTGCAGTTTCTAGGTAGTGCTAGATTTGGCTCCTTTTATCATAACTACTATCTACTCAGGGCCAAATCAGGAGGAGATGGATCATCATGGAACCAACATCATTATGAAGTTGGTGTAAGGAAAAATATTTTTTGTGGGAAAGAGAAATGGGTGATCCAAAGAGCTTTGAACAATAATTTTTCACTACATGAGAAATCCTCCTTGCTAAATTTTAGCATGGGACAGCAGGTGGAGAGGCAGTTCCTGTAGTTAACAGCGCCCCTCGGGCACTGGTTGTTCATGAAATGATACTGAATTATATTTGCAGCAATAAGGTTTAGACAGTGTGACTTTCCTTTAGATAATGAGACTTAGGTGCAGGTGTTAAATAAACATATCTAAAAATGTTAGAGGATATCAAGCTCATGCTCTTGATTGGAAGTTATATATTATACCTAGAATTTCTTAATTTATTTGATCCAGTGAGGTCTTTTATGTAGTTGCAAATTTATCCTAAAGTGTTCCTTATAATCAGCTTTCTTCTCCACACATCTTTCTTTTTGGGGAGTCTACCAAAGACTAAATGTTATTCAGAAATACTACTGCAGAAGTAGAATCAGAATACACAACTTAAAATCATGACACTACAGTATTCTACTTACATGTGTTGGGAATTCTAAAATCTACCAATATGTGGAAAAAATTGAAGAAAAATATTTATTGCATTGCAAGGTTAATAAAAGATCACAAAGTAAAATTAAGGTATTAGGCAAAAAAATTAAAACAAGGTGTATGTAGTATAAAGTTAAGTTGACGTAAAACAGTGAACTGAATGAACACTTACTTTATGATTAAGAACAAAGAAAATAAATATATGAAAAGATATTTGATATTTACCGAGAAGCAAGCAGTCAAAGTCAAAATGACAGCAACACAAATCAGAGCCTTCATCTTGTCTTAGCGTTTTCAAAAAATAGGCAGCAAGAGATGCTTCACTGGTAGTGGGAAAATAGAAGAAATGCTATTTTGTTTTTGTTAAATTTTAACAAAGGAAAAACATTTATGCATGTGAAGGTACATCTTTGGTATATATTATATCTATGGCATAATAAAAAAGTTATCAAATTAATAAGGAAAATATTGAGTCCAACAAATTTGTGCAAAGGTTAAAAATAATGGATTTCAGTAACAATGCAAATAGTAGATAAAAATGTAGACGAAAGTTAGTACTTGTTTCATTGTCAAGAAAACATAGAACTTCCTTTTGAGCTACTATTTTATAATCACTGAAGAGTTATTTTAGAAGGTAAAACCAAAATATGGTCTAGATTGTGTTGAGGCGGATATCCTTGTACATAGAAATTGGTTCTATTAATTGAGATAATTTTTTTGGAAAGTAATATGGCAATATGCAAAAGAAAAATCAAAATGTTTGTATATTTAACTTAAAGGATTTCAGGCTTGGGAACTGTCTTTGATAAGTTAATCACTAAAAACTATTTTAGGTGTTAACTATACTGTTACTTATAATTAAAAGTATATGAATACTGATAATCAAGAAGACTGTAGAAATTTGAAAAATGCTTATGTTATAATGATAAGTTGAAAGTTTAAATACTGTGTTGTATGTAAGTTATCAAAATAGGTAAGGATTAAATACTGTGTTGTATGTAAGTTATCAAAATAGGTAAGGACAGGAGGATGTGAGCAAAAGTTAAAATAAGTGTGGCATGATGGTTTATATGTGGATTTTATGTTACTACAAAATTTATGGCGCTTTGTTGATTTTATAATTTAAACACATAAAACAGACCAAGAAATTGTTATTAAAATGGTCTTCTGTCTTTGATTTTGACCTTACATACTTAAGACTCTAGACAAAAACTTTTAAATGTTAAATTACAATTCAAAAATGTATATAGGTAGAAATATGAAGTATTTATATTAATCATGCCATCAGTATTATAATCTATGAGTAGCTTTAAAAATTTGACATTTCTGCTAAATTTTTATTTGATATTTCTAGATTCTAAACAAAAAAACCAAACCAAATCTAAACCTCTCCAACTGTAGTTCTTTCTCATAAAACTTATTATAAAATTTCTTTTCTTCATAATTTTGTATTCATATATCATAGTTCAGTAATGGAGCAAATTTTTTTTTGTCTTTGTTCACTTAACTAATTCCTTTCACACAAAGAAGAATTAATGGCTATATTTATACTTACAAAATCTCAGATTCAAATGTGATTGCTTTTCTAATCTAAAATTACAACATTGAAAACATGATAGCCATACATTACTAATGGAGAATTACGATGACTTTATTTAGTATGGCATCTTCTTGTGATTTTAAGGGAAAGACCACTGAACATTAGTTATGAGCTGAGCTTGTGTTTCCAAGCCCTGGTCACATTATTTAACCTACTTGAGGCCCATGTTCTACTTTTAAAAGGAACTGATTAATTTATTTGATGAAATTATCACATACCAATACTTCAAGAGAAGACTAGGAAACCAGATTAGCTTGTGTATGTACATCACGTGAAACTCTCACAATCTCACTCAAAAATAAAATATTTAAATATTTATATGCCCTTCTGTGGGTAAAATTGCATTATTTCTAGAATCTGTCTCCTGGCCTTAGTGCATCTCCATATCAATAGCTGATTACAAGGGGGAGCAAGGGCATATCTGGACCAGAGAGGTTGGGTGGGGTCCCTTTTTGCAGCCAGGTCGTGAGAGACATGGGAGAGCAGAAGTGGATGACTGCTTGTTGGCAGTAAATGGGTCTCTCCCACTTTATTTCTCCCTTGGACTGATTTTGGCTTCAAAGGTAATTTGCCCCAGGCTGGGAACGTATTTTCCCCTGGAGTTACACCTTCCTTAAATAAAAGAGATTAATAGAATGTAAATGTCCAATTAATGCAAAATCAGGCCCAATCATTTCTTGTATAATTTAGTAAAATTGATATTCCTGACACTGAAAACAGTTTCATTTTTATAGGTACAAAATATTTTTATAGATATAAAACTAAAATATGGATTCATGTCTAAAAGAAGCCACTTTAAAGCTTTAAGGGATTCCAGAGGGTAAAGCTATATTTTATTATCATGTTTACTGAAATTACTAACATTTTACTAATAAAAGTAATAGAACTTATAGGTTGATGTATTTGTTAAAACGTTTCCACTTTTAAAAAAATTTATGGTATTTTCTTTTGAGGGCATTGTCTGTTAGAACTCTGTGGAAAACAAAGTTTGAGGTCTCATAATAACTACACTAATTAGAAATAAGATATAATCAATCTCTAAGGAAAAATCGGTTTAAGTCTTTAAAATTTTTTAAATGATACCGTAATAAGGGCTCCGCTTTCTGCTCCTCCAGCAATCTCAGCCTTACTTCAGCTTCTGAACTCTGGAAGCTGGAAGAGTACAGGCAATTCAGGCCTTATAAAGGATTCTTTTCTCTCCTTTATCCTTTCTATTTGGTCCTATTGCTAAGCAAAATATTATTAGTAGTATTATTTTAGCATTTGTTTCTGGGCTAATCCAAACTAGTTCCTGAAGCAAAAAAAGAAGCATTACAATCTTCAAAAGTTGACATTTTTCCTTTTCCTTTTTGTCAGAAATATCATGGCTAATTACCTGTGCATTAGAGAAAGTGAAGGCTTAATCTATAATTTAAAGATAATACTTTGATTCCATTTTCTTTCCTTTATTCCAAATGTTTTCTTAAAGAACTTGACATTTCACCACCAAAGCAATAATTTTTGAAACTTGACAACAAACCCTAAACCTCTTAAACATTTACATCATTAAAGTTGTTATTTGCAATGTTCGCCTTGCTACATTTTGCTGATATTGTGGCCTGAGCTGGTAGAAAATATTTGAAGATGGTAGCTTCTTTTGTGTTTTTAAGATAAAGTACTTCATTCCTAAAATTCTAGAGATTATAAAATCATGATCAACTTAAACATTAGTAATTGAAAGGAAGCTGCAAACATTGTATCCTTTTCTTAGTTTTCTGGACACAAAAATGAGAGAAAGATAACTAGTGAATCAGTTTGAGATCACTCAAAGTACATACCACTAGATTAATAATAATTCTTTAATTAAATTATAACAAAAGAGATATTGTGCACGGCAGTAATTATCTTGCTCAGAAGAAATATGCCAGTTATTGAACAATACAAAATGTGAGCATTGTAATAGTTTGACATTTGCTTTGATGTCAATAAATTTAACTTTCCATGAAAATGTCATTCATCAGCAGAAATATAGGAAAACATGTACTTACATGTGAAGGCCTTCTGGAGTGTAATGGGATTTGTGATGCTTTTCTTTCAACTTAAGTGTTAATAATGGTATATCTTTTTGGCATTAACTCACCCAGTAATGAATGGAAGATCAGATGAGGACTTCCAGACTTTTTATCCTAGAGGTGAATTTGAGGGTGCTGAACACAAGAGTCTCCTTGATTATTGGTAGGTCAATTTGTTCCTTTAAAAAATTTTTTTAGTATAACTTAATTGCAATGAGGACAACTAAAAATCTGAATCACGATACAGACCTAGATCTGTGTGCTTAGAAAGTAATGTACAAGAAGAAACTGAGGCTTGAGAAAATAACTAGCTTATAGTTTCAAAAGCCAGTATTTTTTTAATGCAGTTTATTCTTTCCCTTGCACCGAGATAGTTTTAAGTATGTTTAACTTCTGCTAAGAGAGTTTTTGATTAATACTGTATGTACTTGTCAGATCACTATGTTGCAAACCTGGAACTAATACTGTATGTCAACTATTGAATAGAAAATTATTCTTCGGCAACAACACAACAAATTATTATAGCGAGTAAACTGTAGGTAGAGAGACTCTGTCTTAGTTATTTCTGTGTATCTATCAACCAGTAGATTTCCTGGCATAAATTTAGGTGATGAATAATGTTTTTGACCAAGTTAATAATATGAATGTCCTTTCCCTTTCTGATTTTGTTGTAAATGATATCTAATCCAAAATTCTGTAGAATGAGGGAAAATAGGAGGATTCCAATGCACAAGAAGCTTGCTCTCATTCAAGAGAGCCAGCCAACTTGGCTAGGAACAACTAATGACTGGGGATGATACTAAAGTTATCAGATTTCTACATAGAATTTCCATGTCAATGAATTTATGTTGTTAAGCTTGTGTTTATTTGATTAGCATTCTCATTAATAGTATAAATGGAATACATTGATAAGTATTGGTCTATATTGATGATTATTTTTACTGATTCCTGATACAGTTTTTTGTCTGCCTGTTTCTTGCTGTACTGTTACCAGCCCAACTCTTACTTTTTTACTAAAATAATCTTTCTAAGACACAACTAACATATTAAGCCCTTGCTTAAAACTTTTGATGCCTCCCATTTTCTACATCAGTATTTCCCAAACTAGGTTACCCAGAGCATTAGTTCCTAGAGCCATGAAAGTCTAGTTCTATGAACCCTTCATATACATATTCTCATTTAAAGACTTCAGGATATTCGCCACAACATTTCATCAATGCATTTTACCCTGAAACTCTTTTTTAGCTCCTGCAAACCCCCCCACATCCCCCTTAGAAAGACTATTAATTCTAGTGAAACTAGCTCAGGACATATGAGATGATAGTTAAGTGAAATTTTAACGTTAAATTGTTATACATGGCATGATGGTTAATTTTACGTGTTAAGTTGGGTAGGTTACAGTGCTGAGATGTTTGGTTAAACACTAGTCTAGCTGTTGTGAAGATATTTTATAGATTTGACATTTATGGTCATTGACTTTTAAGTAAAGCAGTTTATCATCTGTAACGTGGGTAGCCCTCATTTAATCAGTCAAGTTGCTAAGAACAAAAGTGAAGTTTCCTGAAAAGGAGAGAATTCTGCCTATAGACTGAAACATAGAATTCCCACTTGAGTTTCCAGCTTGCTGGCTTGCTCTGTGGATTTTGGATTCAAGATTGCAATATCAACTCTTACCTGGATTTTTAGGCTACCAGCTCATGCTGTGCATTTTGCACTCAAGTCTCCACAATCATATGAGACAATTTCTTAAAATAAATCCCTCTATATCTATCTGTCTGTCTACCTAACCATCTATCATTGGTTCTGTTTCTCTGGAGAACCATAACTAATACACATTGTCTGACACAATTTGATTATTTTTGTGCTTGAAAGTTTATAATATCAGTCATGATTTGGTGTATTTTTACCATTCTCCTTCAGACCCACTGTGCTCTAAACTTGCCTCAGTATTATTGAGACACCAAGTACTTTTATGCTTTGATCTTTGCCCTTGCCCTTCCCTTAGCTTGAAACCAGTGATCCCCTTCTTGTCCTGGTCAACTTAAATTTGTCTCCAAGTATCCAGGTCATACAATCCTTCCTCAGAGAGGATTCATAGCCTAATAAATGAACTCATCATTCCCTGTTTCATATAATTCATTCATTCAACAGATGTTTATTGAGCATCTACTGTGTTCAAAGCTCTCAGAATTGAGCAGTGTACAAGGGTAATATGATCTCTTCCCTTAGGATGAGATGATCAGTTCTGTTTACTCAGGACACTCTAGCTTATGCCTATTGTTTTAGAGTCATTATTAATAGTGCCCCCTTTCAGTTTCAGAAATGTTCTGGTTTTGATGATAAATCATGTGATCTTTGTAATTATCAAATATGCAATCTAGTAGGGAAGATAATCACCAAGTAGGTGTTATAGGTTGAATTTTGCCTTTTCCCCTATCCCTAAATATGCACGAGTCAAAAATATGTGACTTTATTCAGATATGAGGTCTTTCCAAATGTAACCAAGTTAAAATGAGGTCATACTGGATTAAGGGGCCTCATCCAATGATGGGTGTCATTATAAAAAGAAATCTGGACACAGAGGCACATGAAGAGAACATCATGTGATGAGGGAGGCAGAGATTACAGTGATGTGTTTATAAGCCAAAGAATGTTGATTGCCAGCAACCACCAGAAACCAAGAGGAAGCAAGGGAAGAGCCTTCCTTCAAACCTTCAGAGAGAACATGCCCCTACTGACACCTTGATTTCAGACTTGTATCCTTCAGAACTGTGAGGGAATAAATTTCTGTTCTTTTAAGCCATTCAGTTTTTTGTAATTTGTTATAGCAGTCCAAGGAAATTACTACGACAGGCAATTTCAAAAATTATAGGTGTCACATAAAGTCATATAATGTGTACTATGGGGCAACATGATGTGGAAGAAAAAAGGGGCCTCCATGGTTGGAGGAAGTGACATTTAGGAAGTTCCAGGATGTCTCAGGGGGAGCATAGTATGTTCAATGGTCCTGAGACAAGACAGAGCTTGATGCTGTAAAGACACCAAAAGGAGATCTTTATAGTTAGGATTTAAGACTGAAAAATGACAGTACCCTATCATTTGGCTGACACAGATAAACAATGTCCTGTTTGTGGAGAACTTACAAATACTATAAAGACTTTGAACTTTATTCTAAAGTTGGTGGAAAGTCACAGCAGCATTTTGGGTGTGGAGAGATGGGAATAGCATGACAATTTGTGCTATAAAATGCCACTCTTGCTTGATAAAACTTGGGATAAAGAAGTGGCAGTGGGAATGCAGGCAAGTGAACTGCTGAGGGCCAAAAGGTGAAAATGCTTTGCTGGGTGTGGGGAAGGAGAGAGAGATGAACGAAGGGGGACACCCAGTTTCTGATTTGGATAACTGTGCTGATGGTATATTTTGCTGGGATGGAAACTATTAGAAGAGGAGAAATTGGAGGGAAAGAGAATGCCAGTTTTAATTTAGACTTCTGTTATCTTTGAGGTGTATGTGGGAACCAAAAAACATACCAGTAGTGTTGTGGAAATAGACTGCAGATTCAAACATTTATTCATGTATCGTTTACTTACTCCAAATATGCAGCAAGTAGAATTGGGCAATGCACATATTCCGCATACACAGTGGCCCAATTCCCCAGTCTTGTTCATACCTTGAAGTTGCAAATGTTCTTTAATGCATCCTCATGTAGAGCATCTCTTATGAGAACTGTCTTTCTTTATGGTCAGGGAGCCTTTGCCTTAAAACGGGACCCTCTCTCTCTGTCTCATTGTGATGGGGAACTCTTAATGACATGGAGGAGAGTATTATGTCACAGGGTAGGGGCGGCTGTGTGTAAGGGATGCAGTGTGTATTGTGCACAGGCACTAAATTAGGACACAGGGGAACTGGGACAGGGCTATCTTGGGTCAGTGGGAGCTATACATAGGATTATCTTTTATGAAATAAATACAATGAAGTATTGTTAAGTGGTGTTATTGAAGAATGTATATCGTGAGTGGGGTACACAACAGGTCATCATGCCTTGGGGTGGTTAGAAAAGAAAACACTTGAGGTGAGTCTTGAAGGATGATTAAATATTTACCACAGGAAACTGCAGAGTTCTAAGGGCAGCGGCTATGCTGGAGAAAGACTTGGAGTTGAAACAGCTTGGGTTCTTACTCCTTAGATGCCTTGATTTCAACCAACAGAAAACTCACCCCATTTAAATAGTGTAGAAAATTTATCATCTCAGGTAAATAAGCAGACCAGGTAGGTCTTGATGTATGATGTGACTAGAACTCAGTTCTTCATATTTCTTGGCTCTTATTTCCTCAGTATTGGCTCTATTCTCAGTAACCTGCCTTTTTGTGATCCCTAGATGGTTCTAGAAGCTCCTGGCACTACATGTTTCCAGACTGAAGTTTCTTTCAGAAGCTTGTGGCCAGGAATCTCTCCCCTTTGTTCTGACTGGCTTATGTGCTTATTCTTGAATGACCTGTGGCAAGATGTACGGGATCCAGAGAGACTAGCTCACTGCTAGAGAGTAGGGTTTAATTTCATCTAAATCATACATGTGTGAAAGGGAAGGAGTTGTAATACAAAGAAAATTTATTTGGATTACAAAGAAAATTTTGTAGGGGATGGGGGTTGGAAGCTAGGTCAAAAACAGTGGATGTCAACCACATTAGGGAAACTTTAATTCCTCTCATTTCTTCACTTATACCAATTTATTGAGTATCTACTATCTACTAGGTATTCCTTAGCTCAGTAGTCAAGAGTCCCAGATCTCAGAGAACTTACATTTAATGTTTTTATGATAAGAGTGTAGTGTGTGAAGGGGAGCAGAAGGAAAGGTGGGCTATGGGCCGAGGAAGAACATGTAGGGCTTTGTGTACTTTGCTAAAGAGTTTGGACTTTATCATAAAGATAGTAGGGAGCCAGGAAGGGCTTTAGAGGAGAGATGAATACTTAGGGGCATAATTAATTGGTGGGAGACAAGACTAGGGGTGGAATGGCTGGTTACAAATTCATAGGCAGGCTTAACAAGGGAGTGGCAGTGGAAATGGAGAAAGGGGGAGGGTTGTGATAAGTCAGTAGAATGATTTTTCAACAGTTCACACAAAACAGAGTGGTTTTGAACTTGGGCTTTGGAGTTGTGTTGATCTGGAGAGCTGAGGTTTGCCACATACTAGTTTGGTTATTTTGATCCATTGACTTTTCTTAGTTTTTACTTTGGTTGTGTGCAAAATGACACTATCCCAAATGTCCACCCACTGTATGCCCCAAACTCCTTTCTATGACCCTCACTTTTTAGTGTATTTGGGAATATAGATTCTGTCTTACCCCCATTTCTTAATTCCATGTCTCAGCTATTTTTCCTGAGGCCCACCAATTCCTTTATTTCCTGAAGAATTGCAGTATTCAAGACCTTGTTTCTTTCAAATGTTTAATGACATTTCAGGGTATGGAGAAACTGTACTTTGAAGTCACAGAATTTAAAATTGACTGTTAAGCACCCATCTTTGAAAAGTCTGTTGTCCACAGACAAGCAGTAGTCTCGCTGGCCATTCTTCTTTCCTGACTCTAGCCAGTTGCCAACACACTCTGTTCCTCCTGTGTTGGCCTAACCCCATCCACAAATTCCTGTTACCTTGTGTAACAGAGCACATGGTCTTTTTAATTGTTTAACTGTTCCAGTTCAGTTTATGCCTCGGGGCCTCATCTCTCTCACTCAAAGGGGACTATGGAGCTATTTTCCTAAACACAGTCCCAGAAAGAAAGCATGGTTGCAGTTTGTAAAAGAAAGCTTTTCAGCTTGCTACCTTTCTCAGTACTAAGGTGGTTTTGGGGATAAAATGATCAAAACCTTTAATAACTCTCAAATATATTCTGAATAAGATCCAGAATATTCAACAAGTACCACATGAGTTGTCTCTTGTCTACCTTTTCAGTTTCAACTTGAGTCATTTTCTAGCGGGTGGCATGTTCCAATCACATGGTCTGTTCATTTCTTTGAGAAACGTACTGCATTTGTAGCCTCAGTGTTTGGGGCATGTTGTGTTCAACTGTATCCATTTTTCAAACTTCAGCTAAAATCTCACTTTCTCAGAGACAATTTCCTTGAACTGAAATCTGCAGTCTGTGGCTATAGTCTCTTACTATTTTTGTTTGCTATCACAGTCTGTAGTTAGGCATTTCTTCATGTGTGATTGAGATTATTTATTGTTTGTTTTCGGGAGTATGAGATTTCCTTGAAGGCAGGGGCTATGTCATTTTGTTCACTAAAGGTGTCCACAAGGCTTCTGTGGTTCTTGGAACATAGCAGGTGCACGATAAATATTTATAAATAAAATAATTAGTGTACAATACATAGGAAAAAATAAATACTGATATTTTTATTAGGCATAGGAAGTTAAATGTTGTCTCCCAAGTTTTCTGGCTGATGGTGTTGACAGTCATTCATTCTCCTGGTGTATACTTTATATTCTGGATTTCATGTGTTTAGAAAATGCATGAAAGCACAGAGAAGCCAAATCACCTGCAGTTCCTGCCTAGAGATAGTCACTGTGAAGGTAATGTTATCTGTCTCTGTCTACATGTATATGACATACATATCACTGTATAAATTTCATTTAAGATTTAGTGTGATTATTTCACCTTTGTGATTAAAAACTGATAGACCATTTAAAAGATGCATACTATTGCTTCATATAGCTGTACAAAAATGTAACCAATCCCATGCCACTAAAATTTTATATTGGTTTTAGTGTTTCTCCTTTGTAAAAATATAAAATCACATTCTTGAATGTCTTTGGCAATATCCTTATGTTCTGGAGGAAGACCACTTGGTTTGAAGCCTTCTTTATGTTTAACTCTTAAGGCTTGAGCATGTTACCTAGATTATCTGACTCAGTTGCTTTATCTGTAAAATGCTGTAATAATGTTCTTCCTTATGGGACTGTCATGAAGAGCAAATGTTATTCTAAATGCAAATATAATAAAATCCATAGTAAGAGTTAAGTAACTGTTAGCTACTTGCATCATGATCTCCAATTCTTAAGAAAATTTTTTTCTTTTAAAAACACTTTTAAGTATTTTTAATGTTTGTTACATATTTTGCTAAACTGCCTCCCAGAAAGGTTGAAGAAATTTTCATTAGCCAACAAGTATTTATAATGATCATTGCCATTTGTCGAATGGATAAAAATACATATATGCTTCATATATATATCTGTAAAATATATGAATGGATAAAAATATATCTACATTATATATTTAATAGTTTCACTTTTTGAGTACCATAATCATTGAATATTTTTCATATGTTTAGTGACAATTTGTGTTTTGTGTATGTTTATTTCTAGTGCCCATTAAAATGCTTTCTCTATAAGAGCTCTTCATAGAAGTAAAGTAGTAATCTTTTCATTGCCATGGATAATGAAATTATTTTCCACAGTTATCATTTGCTTTTTAATTTTATGTTAATTTT